>NC_056728.1:84916194-84963367 GCF_019279795.1 Protopterus annectens
GAACTATATATATATATATATATATATATATATATATATATATATATATATATATATATATATATATATATATATATATATATATATATATATATATATATATATATATATATATATATATATATATATATACACACATATGTATCCTACCATACACCACACACACACACACACACACATATATATACATATATATATATATATATATATATATATATATATATATATACTATATATATATATATATATATATATATATATATATATATAGTTGTATATATCATATACATATATGCACTATATATATATATATAATTCATGTACTATCATTTATCTGAACCCTGTTGCACATAGACTTATATAGACTTTTATGGAGCATTTTTATATAGTTACACTTGAATCAATCGTATTTTACCCCTTTTTCCCTCTTCATGCTACACTATGGATGTTTTATAACTTTTTATAACATTTCACTATCTCATTTTACATTTGTTTTAGGTCATAGATGTGTATTTATACTATGTCCTTCTGTATTATGATGAATAAACTATCTTAGCTTTTTTAAATGTATTTTAGAAGTATATCAGAAGGATTTCTGTATATATGTAAATGAACTAGAGTTTAAGTCAATTAACTATGTCATGTGCACCAATGAACTTCTTCCATTGTATATTTAAATGCTTTGTTTTTAATGGCAGTTGTTGAAGTTTATAAAAAGCCATTTGGTGAAAGCGCTTAACTCTAGCTAGCTATTAAAGTTCTCGTTTGGATTATACTTTTGTGCGATTCTTTTTGGGTTGAAGAACCAGCTACACTTGCTTTACTTTGCAGCATACTACTTTTATGAGCTGAAAAAGCTGTTTTACTTTGGAAATAGAGGTTTGCTGTTTTTGTTTTTGTTATTTTACATTGGGAACTGGATTTTTTACTGCAAAGCCATTTCGCTCCTTTTTTTTGTGGTTAATTTATTTATGATACACTGTCGTCTGAATTAGGAGCGTTTACCTTTTACACACACACACACACACATATATATATATATATATATATATATATATATATATATATATATATATATATATATATATATATATATATATATATATATATATATATATATATATATATATATATATATATATATATATATATATATATATATAGATATACACACAATATATACACACATGCACTCAGACACACATTAGGTGTCAGTCCACCGTGCTTCCACAACGTCCCCACCCAAATCAGCCACAGATCTCTTCAAACATTATGTATCAGACTCACACAGATCTGCCTCTACCTCAAAATAAGCACTCAAGCACAATCATCAAACAATCATACCTCTCAACTGTACAGATCTTTGCAGAATGTCCAGGTTTTTGCCTCATATTTTTGTCTGTTTCTCATAAAATTGCAGTTTTTTGTCAAATAATTGGCAAATCGTTGAGGGCTGAAGTCAGAACATAATGGCAGATATTTGAATTTCAGACATCATACTCTTAATAAAATTCATGCTAATGCAAAACCTGCTGTTTGATCAACTTCCTAAGTTTGTAAGAGCAATATTTAAAAACTATCCCTATTTTTGGGCCTTTGTCCCCCATTATTTATGGCTTTGACCAGATTTCTTGCTCTAAGATGTTGAGAGGTATGCAAACAATCACAATAATTGATACCACAATATTGCCCGATTTGCCACTGGCACACCTTTTAGAACCCACCACTGCCAAAATCGCAAACTGCTTGAATGGCTAGAACTGCAAAATCAGCTCCTCTATCAGCAGCTCACCATCACCCAGAAGATTTTGCATCACCCCAACAATACTCCTTTACTTTGCAACCTTATTTCTCCCTACAAAAACCTTACAACCCTACGCTCAGCTAACAAACTATTAGTTACCACCCTCAAACCCAACAATACATATGGAGACTCTCTCTTTACAAACTCTGTGGGTGAAGCTTGGAACAAACTCCCCTCTGAAGTTTCATCTCTTACCTCCACACCACTCTTCAAGAAGCATATAAAAACTTTCTTGAAAAAGCAATGGCTTTGTCCATGCACTAATCCCGACTAGCATACTTTCTTCTTACCATGTTTATTATCTCTGTTTACTTGCCTCTCTACTTCCTGTATTGGCATCTCCTTATTAAACTTACCCTGAGTCCAAACCTGTGTAGTCCTTCACACTACTTGTTCAGTACCCACTCTTATCTGTTTCTTTCTTTTCTCACCTTTCAGAGTGTATTAATTAGAGAGAGAGAAAAAAACAAACAAAAAAAAACAATTCTTATTATTTGCATCCATACTTCGGTCAAAACTTGCCACTTCTTGTATCTGTTGCTTATATAAATAGCTTTTTTAACCTAGTTTGTATAGTTGATCTAGTTCATAGTGCATCTAATTCAGTGTATTTTATATGTAAATAGCTGATCTAGTTCAGAGTATATTTCTTAAGCATTTTCCTTCTTACATAAGCCATTGTTTTTTAAACAGTTTGTTTTTTTTATGTCTGCACGATATTGTTGCCTTTTTATTTCCATATTTGGAGCTTAACTCCCCGGGCCTTTGCTGAAAATGGACATGTATCCAGTTTTTACCAGATAAAAAAATTGCGTCCGCCGAGCTCGGTCAACAAATGTAAAATAAAAATAAATTAAATAATAATAAATAATAAAAATAAAATAATAATAATCACTCACATACACATCCCAATTTCCACACACACGAACACACAGCAGTCTGAGGAAGATGACCCTGTTTTGTTTTGCCCACCTTAGATTCCCATTAGATTGTATAGGGGCACACAAATAAACTACCAGACATATTCACACTTTTTTGTACTACTCCACATGGATCTTTTATAGAATTCTAACAGAGCAGTGAATCAGATTGTTCAATAACCTAATTTAAGTAGACCAGATGACTACCTTCTTGTGCAGCTTCAAAAACTTTAACTGTCGAGAAGGGCTAAACTGCTCTACTAAGCACTGAGGAGTTTGTGAATCTGGACTCCCCTTGTGTATTATGCAAATACTCTTCTAATAGCTTTGCGTAGTATACAGGATTCCTCTGAATCCAGGATAGTCCCCTGGATTCAATAATCTCCTTGCAGGAATAGTGCTATTCCTGCACTGAGTGGTTCATGTCCATGTAGCCACAGCAGCATGCCTTGCATATTCATGAATTGCTATTATTGTGGTCCATTTCTAGTATATTCATTCTTACATTCAGTTTTTTATCATAATTACTATGCAGAGTATTGACTTCATTGAATTTAGGAGGTTGATACCCCTTTGTCTATCTCTATTGTTTTGGTGACTTGATAGTTATATTCCGTTTTTTGGTATGGACCTCAACCAACTACTCAGGGGTATATCCTCTGATAGAGATGATCTAGGTATATTTGGTGTCGGGGCTCCGAATATGGATTCTGAAGGGAATGAGCATGTACCACTTGAGTCTGATTGTCAGGACTTGTTTAATCAGTTGTTTAGGAGTATGAAAAATGTAAGAGCCAATGTTTGACATTTACGCCTATTCAAAGCCTACATGTCTAAGAACATTAGCCCTAGGGGATTACGGGTGAGGATCCAACCCTTGGTTAATAACATTGATGAGGAATTGCAAAAAGAATGGGAAGGCATACAACAACAAGCATCAATGGGATTTGTACAGGCCTTAGCTTCATATCATGACCGGTGCATAGATGCTGGTATATTGGAAGTTACTAAGTTGTGTGAACAATCCAGACAATTTGAGGGTCATAAGAATTATTCAACATGTTTACAACAATTAGCACAGGAACTTTCAGCCCTAGAAAAACAGCTTAAGGAGTGCAAGGTGCACAAATTTAACAGGGACCTCATGGACTATGATAAAGGGAGACCATTTGGCCCATTTAAAAGTGTAAAATTTTCCAATGCTGGTCTTACGTCCAACAAAAGGAAACGCCCAAGATCAATATTAAGGAAAACTAGCTTTTCATCTATGGATACATCAGGGGATGAGTCTTCCTCTTATACGGACTCTGAAATGGCACCGGGTATAACCTCACCCACACCAAAACAAATCAATACCAGCATGGATCTCCCTTTAGGAAACATACACACAGGGGTGGACGCAAACACAAGAAACATAACAAATGTGGAGACTTTACTCCAAATCATGAGCAACAAGTAGTAGCCAATAATGTCCTCAACATCTCCTCTCAACTTTTCACTCCTGAACAACTTGACTTACTTAATAAAGGTTTAGCTTTTGTGCCAGCTTTTTTGTGCTGGAAAATTATTCTGTGTTAGATTTATATTCCTTTGGGAGAACATTAAACTTGAAACTATTTTTTGATGAAAATGGTGGCACCTGTACTACTGATCATGCTTTTTATTTTCAGAGATCGAATTTTGTGCCACCTATGCATCCTGTGGTACAATTATTTTTACATAATGTCCTCAAAGATCTACACATATACCATGGGGAAACCCGGATCAAACTACATAATCTCTCAAAGATCCAACAAAGGGCACTGATGGAACTTAGATCCAACACAAATATTGTTATTGCACCAGCAGACAAAGGGGGGGCTATTGTGGGTATGGATTTTGACACTTATAATAATGAAGTTTTAAGACAAGTTGATAATCACTTGTTTTATATGGTAATGCCATTGGACCCCACCAGTACATTCAAACATCAGATTGATGACTTCCTTAAGTTGGCTGTGGATGAAGGAATCATATCTAACAACACTGCAAAACATCTTACTGTACCCAGTCTCAAAAGGCAATATTTATATTTGCTACCTAAAATCTACAAATCATTAACCAACCCTCCAGGAACACCAATTGTTTCGGGTAGGGGATCGCTAACAGAACCTCTGGTGGTTTTCCTAACAGAATACTTAAAACCACTGTTGCCCCTGGTAAGATCTAGAATATGGGATACTACCAAATTTTTACAAATACTATCAGATGCTCAGGTTGAACCCTATTGTTTTTTTTTTTGTACGCTGGATGTGGCCACCCTATACACCAACATCCCCCATTGGGCTGGCCTTTTGGCCATAGAATATTGGTTGGGTGTTGCTGAATTATATCCTCCAGGTTTTAACACACTGTTACTACTGATGACGGAACATGTTTTGACCAAAAATGTTTTTTACTACCAGGACAAATGCATCTGGCAAACCAGAGGAACGGCTATGGGGGCATCTTTTTCCCCCATTTATGCTGATTTATTCATGGCGTATGTAGAAAAACATATCATATATGACCCCTCACATAATTTGTTTTTGCCAGAAATGGATATCTGGAGATGTTATTTGGATGACTGTTGGCTTATTTGGAAGGGTGATTTGGAATATTTACAAGATTTTGTGGTATACCTGAATGGAAATAAATGGGGAATTGAGTTCACCTGCACACATGACCTAAACCAAATCACGTTTTTGGATATTTTAGTTACCAAAAACATGGATGGAACTTTGGATACACAGGTATTCCACAAATTTCCTGAATATAATTCCCTCCTACAGGCGCCAAGCTACCATCCACCACATGTCATTCACAATATACCAAAATCTCAATTTATGAGAATTAAACACATTTGTTCTGGTAATGATAAATATGACCATCACAAAACAGATATGGTCAGGAGATTTAAGGAACATGGGTATAAACCTGGAGTGATTACCATGGCATGCAGGGAGGTCAGTGGTATGGCCAGACAGGAATTGTTACAATATAAACATAAATCAAATGAGTCAGCCCCTATCAGATTGATCACTACATATGGGCATAACACAGGCATTTTCTGTAATGTGGTACAACAAAATTGGAACATCTTATAGGCAGATGAGGAAATTAGGGCTTTGATTGATGACAAATGTCGATTTGGGTTTAGGAGGGGAAAGACGTTGGCATCCCACTTTAATCATTATAAGGTGGGAGCCCAGGTGGTTGCCCAAACCACACAGTCCACTCTTATGGGTGATGTACTTCAGGCATGTTATAGTTGTGACCATTGTGTACACTGGAATAGACTCAATCAGACCAAAATGTTTAGCAGTTGCAACACCAGTCAGGTTTATGATATCAAATTTTTTGCCAATTGCTCATCTGATTGGGTTATATACCTAACCACTTGTTCATGCTTGGCCTAATATGTGGGCCAAATGTCCAGGCCCATGAAATTCAGGATCAGTCAGCATTTAAGTGACATCAAATTAAAAAAGCATACAAATGCACTATACAAACATGTGGTCAATCATCCCTCAGCGTCTTTTAGATTCACTGTCATTGATATCATTAAGGGGATAGAACAAATAAAACTCGCTGGCACAATATACTTAACAGTAAAGAAAAAAGATGGATCATTAAGCTAGGTGCTTTAATTCCTCCTGGGTTAAATGAAGTATTGTGAACAGCCAATGAGTTTTCTTTTTTTAATAGATGGGTGTGTATATAAGAAGTGGTGATTTTCATTTATGGTTACACTGAGGAAGGCTTGAAATGTATGCCGAAACCGGTCTGTCTTTATATGATAACTTTAAAATAAAGTTACACTTTATACACCTTGGTGCTGGCTTTTTGTTTTATGGATTGCATATTCATGAAGGCATGCTGCTGTTAAGGCTAAATGGACATGAACCATGAACCAGTGCATGAGTGCAGGGGGTGTGTTTAAGTAGTGCACAGACTACGAACATGCCCCCTGCATTCAGAAAGTGCCGTACAGCACTTTCTAAACCTGATCCAGCATAATATTAGAGAATTTCTCTAATATTATGTCAGTATTTCAGTGTCTGTGGACAATTAAATGAAATAAATGATCATTTCAGTGTCCACGGACACTGAAATACATACAGGAGCAGGAAACCAATGGAGAGAGTGTGTGACAGATTCTGTGACACACACCCTGCATTGTAAAAGTGCCGCATGACACCTTGTGACCTGCTAAAGCAGAAAATGTGCACAGAGGCACAAATAATGGGGGGAAAAGTCCTAAAATGGGACAGTGCTGAAATATTGCCCTCATAAACTTAGAAACTTGATAGAAAACAGATCATGCATTAGCATAAATTTCCAAAGGATAGAAGTCTGAAAGTCAAATGTATGCCATTATTCTCTGACAGCAGTCCATGTGGACAAAGGCACAAATAATGGGGAGACAAAGCCCTAAAAATAGGCACACCACTTGAATACTGCCCTTACAAACTTAGAAAGTTGATAGAAAACAGGTCATGTATTAGCATGAATTTCAGAAGGATAGAAGTCTGAAAGTCAAATGTATGCCATTATTACCTGATTGCAGTCCTCAATGAATTGTCAAAAACCACATTATTCACTATATAAAATAATAATATAGTAATAATATTATAAATCATTTTTTCTACATGCTAAAGAATGTTTAAGCATAGCTAAGCAGTTGTGCACATATGGCCCTCAGCCTAGCATTGCTTAAACATCCCATAGGAGATAAATAAAAATATACAGATGAATTTCCTAAATCAAGTTAGTGTAGTGGTTAGAGTCCCAGCTTTACATGGTTCACGGTTTAAGTACCAAGAGAGGCAAGCTATTTTTATATGGGAAAGCAGTGTTCCAATTATTTTTTTAAACTTAAATTATATAGTAACTGTTTTTTGTCAACCAGGGAAGTGTAGCTGGTATAAAATGGAAGTGTGAGTGCATATAACATGTGAAATCACCCATATATACACAAGTGTCCCATACAGTGTAGTCACACCCCTTGCTAATGTAATGAAAGCACATAGAGGGATGTCATTATCCTGATATTTTTCTAAAATGAAAAGTGAGCAATGGTCAGCAATGCCCAGCTATGCTTACAGGTTTAAGCATCACTTACACATGACTGCTAAGCAGCAGGTAGCTCAGCTAAGCAGATTTGTGCACTGTTAAGTAGTGCTCAGCAATTACCCCTTTAAGTACTGTTCAACCCAGCTTAGTGGGTTTGCGTGCTGCTAAGCTGTGCTCAGCATTTTTGAAATGATCTAATCATGGTAAAGGGCAGGAATATGGCCTTATTTAAACCATGCAGGTGGAAATACAGCCATAACCTGTTTAGTTTGATCTCTGCAGGAACATGGCTGGTGCTGGAAAGGGAGCACACTTTTTGGCACAGTGCTGGAGCATTCAGGAGTCCAAGGTCATGGCTGGACTCCTTGTTGAAAACCATAATGAGAGATTGCTGAAGGGCCTGTACCAGGGCTCACAATAGAAAATGGTGGCCTGGGACTGTCTCGCATGTGATCTCACCAGTGCTACTGGCACGCCTGGACTGGTGAGCAGATACGGCACCACTATGCTAACCAGAAACAGAGGAAGGGGTGCTCTTGGCCCAGTGGATCCAAGATACATGGGCACAGAATGCTCCAGTAATGTGTAAGTACCACTGTCAAGTAGTTTGTAGCAAATCCTAGCCTGAGAATGTGATAGACAGGTATGCATAATGTTTGTTTTTCTCCCCCACAGCTGCAGCAGAGAGGGATAGTGTGATGTAGAAGCCCATGCTGACAGACTGCTGAGGCTGTACCGACAGGCTGGTGAGTACAAATCTATTTTGCAGTATATTGTTCAAATAGCTAAGAAGGAGTACATTGCTTACTGCTAGTAGGTATACTGTTATGGTATGAACTGAATAAATAAAAATGTTTGACAGACTAATATTGATGTGCAATAAAACTACCTACAAGAATGTGTTTATTCTGCTATATTGTTGTAGACATTTAGAATGTATACAGATTCTTCAAAGCAAATGTGGTTGTGACAGCATGCATTAACTGAACTTCTTCTGTGAACCAGCTGTAAGAAAAACTGTAGATGGTGGAGCTGTAAAACAAAATATAACTGAAATGTGAAACATATACTGTACTAAGCTTTGAACCCTGAATAATAATGTGTAAAGTTTCAAATTATGTTCCATCCAGCATTGCCTTGTGTTAACCTTTGCTTTCCAGATTGTAGTAATTCAAAGGATTAATGAACAGTACAATAACTATCTGTCACGCAAGCATCACAGGATTACAAGTTCAGACTGACTAACCAAGAGACTATTAGGCAGAAACCAGTGAAACAAAAAACAGCAGTTTCCCAGTAGCTCAGTATGATGAGAAATAGCTTAGTTGTTAATTTTGCACACACAGACATGGTTCAAATCCAGGGAGTGGTACTAAGATGTGTGCATATCTACACACAAGGAATCAGGAATAAATGTAAAAACAGTCAGGTAGCGTTAACAGATATTTTCTCCATAGGTTGTACAGGTAAGGAAATGTTGGTATAGTTGTATGAAGGGTATACTAATAAACTGTGTACAACTGTTCAACTGTCCCACCACATGCCTGCAAATGACAGCAGGATAGGTACATACAACATACACTCTTCCTGATCCATATCTCTCAAGTGTCATGCTGTCATGGCTACTGGTCACTGCTGCCAATAACACTGGACACAGATAGGAAACCAGTTCATAGGTTCATAGGTTCACAGGTGTGTACTAGGCTAATGGCTCTGGAGACTTTACAAGCCTAGTCCATAGGATTACCCTGGTATCATGCCACCCGACCTTAGTTCCCAGTGCCTCTGTTGAGTAGAGCCACTGGAGTGATCCCCGGGGTGAATTTTCTATTTCCCATCCACTCTTCAAGAATTGTCTTGAAGAAGGCCAGTGAAGGGCTCTGTTTGACATGTATGGGAAGTCTATTCCACAACATGGGCAGTCTCTGGGTTATGAATCTGTCCCTCCAGCTTGTTCAGTTGATTGTGGTAATGAGACTGAGGTCTCTAGAGCATGTGGTATGGAGGGATTGGGATTTCTTTAGATGTATCAGTTCTAACAGAGCTAGGTCAGACATGGATTGTAAGTCAAGCAGAGATTGCCTCTAAGTAGGTGATATGAGACAGAATAGTTGGTGTTTTTTTACTCTGTCCATATAAGACAAGTGTTTAAGGCATAGGATCCTCTTTGTGAGGTACTTTTGTGACATCTCCAGTTGTAGCAGTTGTCTGGTGAGGTACATGCCAAATGGAGCATTGTACTCGATGACTGGCCTAATGAGTGAAGAGTAGAGGGAGACAATGACCTCTTTCTTCCTGGATGCAAAACCCTTAGTAATGGGATGTGCCACATAGAAGGACTTTCTGACCACAGTGACAATGTGTAGTCAAAAGAGAAGTTGCTGTCAACCTGTGTTCCCAGATCTCTTATAACTCCTTCTGTGTTCATTGGGCTACCATCAATGTGGTAGTTCATGGGAACCAGGTTTTTCCCAAAGGGGATGATGACACATTTTTTTGGTGTTGAGCTTAAGGCCATGGTTCTGACACCAGTCGTTGGTCTCAGTGAGGCCTTTCTGTAGGATGTCAACATCACTTTTGGAGTTAATAATAGCTCCCAACTTGCAATTGTCTGCAAACTTTGTCAGCCAGAGTCCCTTCATGTTGTCCTGGACTTCAGAGAAGTAGATTCCAACAGGACAGGGCCCAGGACCGAACCCTGTGGGACTCCACTCATGACAGGTTGGCAGTCTGACTTACAGTCAGCTACTTTGACACTGTGGGTTCTATCTATGAGTCAGTTTGCAACCCACCTAGTCATATAGGGGTTGATGCTTCCTCCAGAGTGAGTGCATTTTGAGATTTAGACTTCTAGCATTGAGCAGCATGATCCTCAGATTGCATTTGTTTGTAGCTGTTACCATGGTAATTTGGTCTTTGGAACACCACCTAAAAAAGGAAAATTGGGGTGGCAAGCCCAGGGGTAACAGATGCAGCCCATCTCTGGCAAAGCATTGAGGTCTGTCAATCATGTCATCTCAGGCAGACAGATACTGGATCCCCTTAGAATGACACCAGAAACGTAGCCACTTGTTGAAACCAATCATTTTCTGCTTGTACTGTGGTATCATTCTGGGTAATGGTAGGAGGCTGCTTGGTACTAAGACCATACCTGCCTTGGCTACATAATCCGAGAGCTCCTCCATGTCTCTTTTCATGTAATCCAGGGAGGTACATCTCAGGTCATTCACACCCACATGTACAATAACAGTCATATTTGTACCTTTTGTTGAGGGACCTGAGTGCATGCATTATGTGGCAGATCCTAGCACCTGACAGGCAGCTGACTGTTACTTTTTCCTTATTCAACCTAGTGAGTAGGACATCAGTGTGGCTCACTATCGAGTCACCTATGACTAGTGTGTTGGCCATGCTGTTTTGCCTTAGGGGCTTTGGTTGAGTGGCACACTTAGGAGAGTTATGTGTCTTGTGATTAGTGTTGTGTTGTGGTGGTCCAGTGTGTTTCTGCCTTGGAGGTCTCTGCTGTTTGGGTAGATTTTTATTGAAAGTCTCCACGAAGGTGGGTGTATGGCTTGTGTTTTTATGTGAAGGCAGTGCTGGTGTGTGTTCTAGATGACTACGTGTTCCATGTGGTGTGGTACCAGTGCTGACATTCTCCTCTTGGTCAGCTATTCCAGTCTTGGCTGGAGAGTGCAAGGCTTCCACTTTGGATATATAAGTGCATCTCTTGCAAGTATGAGTGTTGGGATGTAAGAGGACTGGGTTGTCAGTGTACATGAGGCAGTTGCTACATTGCCTCAGGATGCCCAAGTTCACCAGATTAATAGGAGAAAGCTCAGGGAACTGACCTTTAGACATGCCTGGAGGAGTGGGCATTTATAATAAGTACTGGAGCTGTTTCATTGTAGAACATTGAGTGCTGGTAGCATTTTGTTGTGCTACAATAACTGCTATAAAATGTCTGGTAAAGTGCTAGACGAATAAGCTAGTAAAAGTGCAGGAAAGGAGAGAACTAGCAGATCTAGGGGAAAAATTGAAAAGCAGACTTTGTGGCATTGCTCAGAAGCTTACAAACAGACCTGGATACAGCAAATATGTATCTGAACTAGACTAGTTACAGGAAAGGTGGGAAACAAGTGCAAATGTGGGCTTTTAAACCAGAAAGTTGAAATATGCCAGTAGCACACTCACATAACAGCAGTTCAGGGTACCCCTCCTGTGCCAGATATGTAACCCTGACATGTACGAGTCCCCTGTAGTCATGTACCTAGAGTTGTCACAGTTTGCCCCATGCCATTCCAGGCTGACAGTTTAATAGGTATGTTCATGCTAGAGGGTTGGGAGGGTGGCCTAATGGTTAAGGTGTTTGCCTTACAAACACGAGGTGCAGAGTTTGAATCTCACAAGGGATAATTGGCTAGGCTTAAAATGGCTCACAAGGGCAGTTAGCCTAGTACTAACCAATGAACCTATGAACCTACAGAAGCTATGGGTCCTAGGCAGATGTAAAGTGAGGGCAGACCCATAGAGTATTGAGCAATACTGTTGTGAAAAATAGAAGCATAAACAGTTGTTAATGGACTTTTTGTCTCTCCTCCCCCTCATCTGGGTCAATACAATAATTCATATACTATGGGTATGTTATACTCCAAACCTAATGTTGGGTCTTGTGTTCTATTATTGATCATATATTTGATTGGTTGTATGTTAACATACCTTGTTCAAATACCATTGCTGGTGGCCTGTTGCCGTCAATGTTACTGGCATGCTTGTATGATGAATAATGTTGTTCCATTTATGCATGTGTTCATTTTGCTATGCAACTGTACCAAATCTGTTTTATTGGGTTAAATGGAACACCCATGCATGCTGTTATAACTAATCTGGAAATGTGTTGTTCATGACTAACCAACATATTTTTTAAAACCTCAACACCATAGCACATTTGGGAAGGCCGATCCTGGTGGATCCACCTGTCTTGCCTCATCTGGCCATGGCACCAGGCCTAAGCATGTCTGGGACCCAAGGACCCAACCCAGGACTTCCTCGTCCGCTGATCCTGTACCACCTTTGGGTGGAACTGCCTCAGGTGACATGCCGACCCCCCCCCCGGGAGCAGGAGCAGACATGAGCCTGTCACCTGCAGTCATGTCCAGGATTTGGTGAGCAGCACCATCTGAACAGAATTGGCTGGGCAGTTGCGCCAGATTGAGGACCACCTGACACACCTCGAGGAGCAGGCCGCCCCTCCTATCCAGCCACCAGCACAGGCACCTTCGGGGCCGTGAAGGAGCAGTGGTGACTGCCCATCAGTGGGACCTCAGTCCCACTGTATCCATTTGGGGCTCATGTGCTTCTGATTCCCAACCACCCTCACTGTCAAAGGTGTTTACCCCCCTCATGTGTCATATACTGCCCCTGTCTGTTGTCTTGTCTGTCTGCAAATGCAACCTATCCCACCCAAACTACCTCCCCAAACATACCTACAGCCCCTCCCCAACATCCCACTCTCACCTTAAAAAAGGGGCATCTGTCCCATAAGAAAAACATTGTCCCATACATTACTCTACATTTTGCCACCATGTCCACTGATGTAAATCAATCTACAACCAAATTACTCTACAAATGTATGTTGCCAGCACCCCTCCCTGTGGGGTGTGAGGCTGTAAATTCCAAATTTGCTGCATCAGTCACAGCTGTTGCTGCTGAAGAAATGTAGAGCTATGGTCCTTTCCTACACCCATCCTGCACATCCCTAGCTGCTTTTCATAATGTTTTACCCTCTGCTTGCCCCCATTTCACCACTTTCCAATCACTCTTTTTTCTTTTATTTAAAGAAAATTAACGTGGGTGTAAGTGGGAGTAAGAGTTTCTAAGTGAAGCTAAGAGGGTTTATTTACCCATTTCTTAGCAACTTTTTGCATTGCGCAAAACAGTGCAAACCCACTTACAACTGCTTAAAAGTGCCTTAATCACTCTGTCTCCATCAGTCATTGTTCTGCCCGGCAACAAAATAACCATCCCTTCCACATCTCAAACTCAGGATGCTGTGTACTACAATCACAAAAATGTACCACTACACCATCTGATGTGTGGGAAGCTGTACTGCTTTTACACCCTCCATGTGAGGGACTGTGCCCCACACCCCCTACTTATAAATATATATATATATATATATATATATATATATATATATATATATATAAAACAGCAAACTCACACTCAGACATTCTACAATTCCTCGTACACACACACACACACACACACACACACACACACACACACACACACAGACACACACAAACAACAACACATCCAACACTTACACACTCATACTTTCACCTGCCTACCCTAACCCACACATACAACTTACAAACACTCTTGCATACATCCAAACTCTCACACAAAACCCATACAAAACACTCACTTACCTTAAATTGCACCTAAATCCACACACGACACTGGACAGCATCCACACAAACCACCACATGTAACGTTGCATAAAGCCATAACCGCGAATTCAAGATATTCAAATTCGTGATTATGCACTTTTGCTATTATAAAAATTTGCCTTTATTGTCTCGAGATACTGAAATTCGAGATTTCAGTATTTTGTGATTATAAAGGGGAACCATATGTACATACCAATATATATATATATATATATGGGTCTACTGTATAAGTTCAAAAATACACTTCTTCGAACTCACACAGTCGACCCTGGGTTACGTGAAAGTGCTCTTAATCGAAAGTGCACTTTCGCGAAACCCGCTTCAATGAACGGGCTAAGTACTGCCATTTATTGCAGGAGTCATGGACCTTAGGGTTAGGGCACGGGTCATGGTAAGGGGATAGCTATAGGGCTATCCCCTTACCATGACCCGCGTCCTAACCCTAAGGTCCATGACTACTGCACCACAGTGGAGGATAACCTGTCCTCCACTGTGGTGCGGTAGTCACGGACCTTAGGGTTAGGGTGCGGGTCATGGTAAGGGGATAGCAAGTAGGGATATTCCCTTACTATGACCTGTGCCCTAAACCTACGGTCCGTGACTACTGCACCACAGTGGAGGACATAGCACATTTTCCTACTGTCCTCCACTGTGGTGCGATACGTTCATAGAAGCAGAGTTTGCGAAAGTGCACTTTCGCGTAACTGAGTGGTCAAGTGCTCTTTTTTGAATGCATGGTATTCGATGAAAAGCAGTAGACCCATATACATACATATATATATATATATATATATATATATATATATATATATATATATATATATATATAAAACTGTAGATTCCAGGTCTGAAACACAAATGAATGTCAAAATTTACTGATGTCAATGGTCACATCATCCCAGTGAATTTTGAGAAACCCGCAACTGTTGTGGGCAACAGACAAAACATATGAGCCACACATCAGGACAGTGTCTAGACATCTGGACAGTAGAGAGGTATGACCACAGTCATGTAACAGAATGGAAAAACCTGTGACAGCCACCAACCATGTCACCCATCACCTTCTGAACCACAGTAAGACCAACACTACACTAACACAAATCAGCTCTGGGCAATTGCCTATGTATATCTAAATATATCATGCACTACAGGCATGGAACTTTAAGGAAAAGCAGATATTTGTGCATAAATGTTTACCCACAACCATTTGCACAACAGTCACAGCAACATATCAGTACCCCAAAAGAACTCTAGAGTAGAATGACTGTTTGAACAAACATATCCTGATTCCCAGTCACACAATACACTGACAGATACTGGCCCAACTCACAGTGTACTGGGAATCCTGAGGTGTTACAGGACCTTTCTTCATCTGCCCCAACAAACATACACACCTGATAGACCACCAACAGCTGTAGTAGCATGCACAGTCAGCTACAAAAAGGATCTGTGGCACTCACATCTGCTACATTCCCACCCAGCCAAACAAACATCTACACACAACACTGCTACACAATCTTGGCAGTTGCTTCACAATAGCCTGACATACAAAACTTTCATATGTACAGATTTGCACAGAATGTCCAGGGTGTGAGACAATATTCATGGCCACTGCCACATTCCATTTCCAGGAGTCTGCTAAGTCAATGGAGTGACACCTAGAGTGCAGTCAATAAATAATGATATCCCATACCTCTGACCCTCTTACTGCAAGACATCTGGACAAAGCATGACATACATGGGGGACATGGGGCCGGAAAGAGGGGCATATTTCACATAATGATGTTACTAACTGAAATAGTTGACAGTGTCACAGGCTTTGTTGTAACATAACATCCCTGAAGGATATGATGTCTGAAACACCAATGGATGTCAACATTTACTGACTACAATCCTCACATTATCCTACTGCTTCCAGAAAATCAGACATTGTCTGAGGAACAAACCAAACATAACACGCGAACCCCTGGGCAGTCTGTGGACATCAGGACAGTTGAGAGGTTTGTCAGAGACATATCACTGTCAGACGTCAAGTCACACAGAAAATGCATGTCCAGATGAAGCCTGTTAAACTGCAACCCTCTATGTGTATAACAGCACTACTGACTTACAATCTGTACCCAATTCTGGATCTTTGTTCCCCATGTTGGTGGACTGTCTCCACATGTCCTCTCCTTAGAGGTATTCCTACCTACTGTCTGTGAAGCTGTAGCCCCCACACCTCCATAATGTCCTCCACACAGGGAAGGAAAAGGGGTAAGGCACACATGAAGGCTGCAATTGTAGCACTGTGTGGCTATGGCATTGGCAAATGGAAAGACAACACAGCTGCTCTGGATGAAAGTAGCAAGTGGGAGACACTGTCTGGGGCACAGGCCATCACCTGCTCATGAGCAGTACCTACAAAAGGCAAGCTGCTGCCTATACAACACAGGTCTCATCCCATCTACACAAAGACAGACTGTGACTACACAAACCTAACCATTTACATTGTTGTGAGGGGACTCCTGAGCACTATAACAGGTATGTCAATCATGCAACCATGTAATGGAATGCAGAAGGGGGATGCAATGATGTCAAATGGGACATTAAATACTAGGCCACAACAAGACCTGCTGAACTCACATGCTGCTGTCCAGCACCTATGGCCATTGCTGCTTGCCCTGCCTGCATTGACGTGGAGCACATCTCTGGCCTGAGTCACCGCAGCAAATGTCAGCTTGTGTATGACTACTAATGGGGTCTATTTTGTCCAATACTGAGTGTGTCACTGGTAGGCCAGCTACCTGGGATGTTGTAATTACTCATATGTCACCTGTGAATGTTAGTCTGATACATATGCTTGTCTTACAAATGTAAGAGATGTACATAATGTATGTGCATACTACATGACAGGTGCAAATGTGTGTGTTGAACTGTATGTGATATACTGAGCCCATACCTGACAACTGACCGGAGTTTTGCAGACTGACCACATGTCTGCCTCAAATTTGTAGTCAATGCCTCAGACAATTCTGTATTGTCTGGCACATCATTTACAACTCATTAAAGACTGAAGTCATAACTAATCAGCATACATTTCATTGTCAGATGTCATATTCTGCAGAGTACACCTATGAATGTGATATCATCTTTGCTGGCAAATAAGTGTGTTAAAGCTAGATTCATAAAGTGACACTATTTACTGGCCTTTTCCCACCAATGATGTGTGCCTTTGTGCTGATGTCTTGCTCTAACAGGGGCTAGGTGTCTTACCATGATACCCACCTCAATGCAAGTGTACCTTCTCCTGTAGGATGCTGACATTTGTGCAGTCACTGACACCTGCTTTCTAGCTGTGGAGAGCACACCAACCTTGCCAGGTCACTCATCCCATCATATGTTCAGATCCCAAATGGAGGCCTGCAAAGGCACAGGAGGTGGAGTGTTGAACATTAGCATACACATACACACCTCCAGGCTGGCCAAACAATATGATGTATGTGTGAAATCCCAAGTACAGTTAACAGTTGACAAAACACCTACTCAATCATAGCTAGCTACAGGCTTCCAGCCATGACTATGGATACCCACCACACCTATTGGGACCTGCTGGAATCTGTCAGGGTTCAATCATCTACCATGCTTCTGGGTGACTTCAAATACCCAACCATAGTGTGCCTGACCCATTACACCTGAACATGAATGCACATATATTCCTCGGCTTTGTCAATGGCAATGCAGTGGCTCAGCCAGTCAACACTCCTACAGCAGGTGGGAATCCCATGTTCCTGGTCCTAACTAACATGAGTAGCCACTGTAGCACTCCTACAGTACCATCCCCCTTGGTAATATCTGACCACATAGCCATTATTGTTCAGGTCACGATCTCCCCTGCTACCCACCCCCCTTTACAGTGTCAAACAGAATGAACTGTACACAAATGACTATAAATCCCCTCAGAGTAGGTAGATGCAGC
This sequence comes from Protopterus annectens, assembly GCF_019279795.1. Classification (NCBI taxonomy): domain Eukaryota; kingdom Metazoa; phylum Chordata; order Ceratodontiformes; family Protopteridae; genus Protopterus; species Protopterus annectens. The sequence continues at coordinate 84,934,423 of NC_056728.1, forward strand.
AGAACAGCAGTGCACATTTTCCCTGGATTGAATGAGGCCCTATCTATTAAATGTTTATTAAAACTGAAGGCCCTCACTAGGAAGTAATGCTCTGTAATATGCATACAAATACTATGGTCCCCTGAGGACATCTTCTGTCTCGACGAGTTTGTATTGTGCATTCAAAAAACATGCTTGATTTTCGGGCTTTGTTGGTTTTTGTGTATAATAATAATCAAACTTCTTTCAGGATTTTCTCTATTTAATAGAATGTATAAACATGTGGTAGACTTTAGAAATAACACAGAGCTGAGTATATGATTTTATTCTATTTACATGTGACAAAATAGATTTAATATGTGTTTTAGTTTTATGAATAAGACACATAACCTGTGAGTTTATTTACACTTAGCGTATTCATTTAGTTCTTTTTATGATTTTAATACATGATCAGATTTTAATATTATGGTGCATAATGTACTAGAGTTTAGAGTTTAATATATATATTTTTATATGGCTTTTGTACAATGAAAGTGCTAATATTTATTAGGTGGTATAGAACTTGTTGACTTAGATGTACATGGTCAATTCTGATTTTAAATAATGTCTGTAAAAGTTTTTTTTTTCCTTTCCTTCCCATAATGGGAATGTTTTTTATAGCAGATAGCACTTTAAAAATAGGCAATGTTGCTTTAATTTTGAATGTATATGATGACATCATTTTTGTGGCTATCAGTTCATTGGCTTTGAACCTTTTGAGGAAGTTTTAAACTGGGAGACTGTGAGCAAGTTGTTTCATTTAGTCTGAAGAAGCTGATACACTGGTGTCAGTGAAAGTGGTTACAAGAATAAAGTGTTGAAGAATCCGTTGCCTGCTCATTTTTTCATTTACTTTGGCATTTAAAGGTTTGTTCAACCACAAAACATGACTGAGACCCATGTAGAATATCCATGTCAACACAAACCCTGTTAAACTAGCATGAATCCAAATGTATAACAACATTATAGCAATACTCACATTTTGTACCTATGTCTGGGACCTTCTCCTCATTTTATTGGGCTGTCTCCACATGTTTTGTTGTAAGAGGTATTTCCAACTAACCTCTGTGATGCTGTTATTCACACACCTCCATGATGTCCAACTCAAAGGCAAGGAAAAGGAGCAATGCCCTCATGAAGTACTTAATTATAGGAGTGTGTTGCCATGCCATTGGTTATAGGAACAACAACACAGCTGTTCTGTATGCAATTAGCAAGTGGGGGACAGCAATTGGTGCACAGGCCATCATCTGCTCATGAGCATTACCTACAAAAGGCAAGTTGTTGCCTATGCAAAACAGGTCTATACCTCTACATGGGTAGAGAGAGAGAGAGAGACAGAGACTGAAACAGAAAGAGGAACTGGAATCCAAATCAACAATACTTGGGGGGAAAAAGGTATGTCAAACAAGTATGCATGTAATGGACTGCAGTACGGTGTATGCAATAATGAGATATAGTATGTTAAACAAATATGTCCCAACAAGACTTGCTGTACTGATATATTGTTGATCAGCACCTATGGCCATACCATATGGGTCTGTCTGCAGTGACATAGATCACAGCTCAGGCCCCTGAGTCACCCCAGGAAGGAATGGCTCACATATGTCTACTACTGGAGTGTCTATGGAACAATACTGACTGTGACACTGCTAGACCAGCTACTGGGATGTCATAGATATCCATATGTTACTTGTGAATACAACTATGATATACATGTTTGTCTCACAAATCTGCGAGACCTATACAGGATATTTGCATAGTAAGGTTAAGAATGGACATGATGATTAGTGATCAGCAGTATGGTTTCATGCCAGAAAAGAGCACTACAGATGCGATGTTTGCTCTGAGAGTATTGATGGAGAAGTACAGAGAAGGTCAGAAGGAGTTGCATTGTGTTTTTGTAGACTTAGAGAAAGTATATCACAGGGTGCCTAGAGAGGAGTTGTGGTATTGTATGAGGAAGTTGGGAGTGTCAGAGAAGTATGTAAGAGTGGTACAGGATATGTACGAGGGTAGTGTGACAGAGGTGTGGTCTGCAGTGGGAGTAACGGATGCATTTAAGGTGGAGGTGGGATTACATCACGGATCAGCTCTGAGCCCTTTATTATTTGCAATGGTGATGGACAGGTTGACAGACGAGATCAGACAGGAGTCCCCGTGGACTATGATGTTTGCAGATGACATTGTGATCTGTAGTGAGAGTAGGGAACAGGTGGAGGAGACCCTGGAGAGATGGAGATATGCTCTAGAGAGAAGAGGAATGAAGGTCAGCAGGACTAAGACAGAATATATGTGTGTGAATGAGAGGGAGGATAGAGGAATGGTGAGGATGCAAGGAGTAGAGGTGGCGAAGGTGGATGAGTTTAAATACTTGGGATCAATAGTTCAGAGTAATGGTGAGTGTGGAAGAGAGGTGAAGAAGAGAGTACAGGCAGGATGGGGAGGGTGGAGAAGAGTGTCAGGAGTGATTTATGACAGACGAGTACCAGTAAGAGTGAAAGAGAAGGTCTACAAGAGGGTAGTGAGACCAGCTATGTTATATGGGTTGGAGACAGTGGCATTGACAAAAAGGCAGGAGTTAGAGCTGGATGTGGCAGATTTAAAGATGTTAAGATTTGCACTGGGTGTGACGAGGGTGGACAGGATTAGGAATAAATATATTAGAGGGTCAGTCCAGGTTGGAAGGTTTGGAGACAAAGCCAGAGAGGCAAGATTATGTTGGTTTGGACATGTGTTGAGGATGGATGCTGAGTATATTGGGAAAAAGATGCTAAGGATGAAGCTACCAGGTAACAGGAAAAGAGGAAGGCCTAAGATAAGGTTTATGGATGTGGTGAGAGAGGACATGCAGGTGGTTGGTGTGACAGAGCAAGATGCAGAGAACAGGAAGAAATGGAAACGGATGATCCACTGTGGCGACCCCTAATGGGAACAGCCAAAAGAAGATGATGAAACTACTGTTGGAAATATGTGTGTTGAACTGCATGTGATATACTGAGCTCATACCATTCAACTATCCAGTGTTATACACAATGACCATATGTGTGCCTCACATTTGTAGTTATTTACTCATAGAGTTCTGTTATGTCTGGCAAATCATTGGCAAATCTGTGAATACTGACATTAGAACAATCTAGCATACATATGAGTGCCGGACATCCTCTGGGGTATTAATGTGAATGCAAAGGCTACTCTGCTATCAAATGACGTAAGTGTGTTACAGCAATATTAAGAAAGTGGTCACTAAGTTTGGGCCATTGCCCCCCCATGTATGTGCGGCATCCTCCAGATATCCTGCTTTAACAGGTTGAGAGGTATGACTGAGCAGTGAGTGTAAATGCAGTGTGCTATACTGACATAGAACAGAAATGTATTTCATGTATTACCTGTGCACATGTATATATGAGCAGGTGTGCCTGGAAGCCTCATAACAACAGACATGGAATGCAAAATGTCAGGTAAATAAGCTGTACATGTTGTACACATGCATCCAACACACATACATTTCTACAGCTACTGGTTGTTGCATTGCCCTGACACAGACATGGGTACTAGTATAAGCATGATTATCAATTGAAATTGGAGAGCTATCCAACTGTGTTATGATCTTGTGTCCATGCCTACTACAAACAGCTATATGAGCACCTGCATAGTTGTATGGACTCAGCAATACCTCACTTGTAAAACCTGCCTCCACCAAGGTAGAGTAATCCAATTTGCTGGACAGCAGCAATACATAAACCACCTAATTGGTCGCTATATTGGCTGTACAGGGCCAAGTAGGAGCAGGCACAAATTTGGAAGTAAGTTAACCTTTCTCTGAATGAGCACACAAGGTCACAGGTGAATTACTGTAAGACTAACTATGAGTACACATTGGACACATCCACCAAGGTGAATCACAAGGCTGTCTTCACATATGTCTTCAATCTCAGAGGCAACAACCCACCCCACCCTGTAATGGTGGTCAATCATACCACATACACACACACCATAGCTATAGCCAAACTACTGCAGACAGATTAAGGGCAAACATCATCCCCCTGTCCCACCATCAGTATAGATGGATATGCACAGCACCCACACCACTCCCCTCATCATCAGGGAGCAGGTGCATAATGCCTATTCAAAGTCAACAAAAGTAAGTCTCCATGGGATGTGATAACATTCCTGTCTGCATCCTACATGAACTCAGGCATATGCTCCCAGCTCCATTAAACACTGTACACAAGCAAAGCCTGAGCACCACTGACATCCCATCTGTAAGGTAGATGGCCACTGTCATTTCTCTATACAAAGGTGAATGATGAATGTTGGGTTATGCAATGTACTTGCCCTCATTGGGGTGAACATGACACATCAGGACCAGGAGTGCACTGCAGGTTCATATTGTGCTGATAGATGACAGGGGTATGATGTGGTTGTAAGTGGTGGCTAATGATAGTCAATGTTGATGTGCAGGCTCTGTAAATAACTCTGACCATTGTATGAGGTCCTGTGATGTGTTTCCCTGTTTATGTCTTCCAGGTGGCATGCAGCAGCAAAGACAACCACCGTATACTGCAGCCAAGAATGCAGCCATCACTGATGCCATCATCCAGCACCATGGGATTAAGTTTGGCAATGGCCAACACAATCTGCGGGAGCAGACTACCCTGTGGGCTGACCTTGTCCACAGAGTTAACAACTTGGGCCACCATGGATGCACATACAATTAGGTCAGACATCAGGCAACTAACCTCATACATCATGCCTGGCAATGGACTGCTGCCATGGCCAGGAACCATACTGCTACAGGTTGGAGTCCTGCCACACAGGCCCCACTTATGGTAAGAGGAGTTCCTTGCCAACCTTTGGACAGCCCCCACACACCAGCCAAGCCAAGAAATGCAAGTCTTGGAGGTGGATGGCACCCAGGCAACAGGTGAGGAGCATCCAGGTAAGGCCCTAGTACACATCAATTGAACACTGTAGCAGTCAGACTGGATTCTGTGGAGTATCTAGATGCATATGTCAGGTCAAACTGCATTTGTGAGGTATTCTAATGCACACAAGTGCACATCTATGATGAAGGACAGCAAAGTGTGTACTATCAGAGCCTGTACTGTATATGTGCAGAAAAGTAGCATTCATTTTGTACCAATGCCACATGTGAGTCTGCTGAAAATACATCTCCCCCATAACTACATAGGTCCTTCTGGTCAGGACGTGAGACAGCAGGCTGAAGCCGGTGAGTATGGGATTGTCCTGTTGTGGCTTACCAGTACCCCAGGCATGTTAGGGTCATGCATGTTACCATGCACACAACTGTTACTCTCAGCCACATTGCAATATGTGCATGTTCACTTGTAGTGGGATTAACTGCACTGCATCACAGTGGTCATCATAGGGGCCTATTTTCAGGAGATGTAACATATCTGTAGCATACCTCACAACCTGTGATTGCAAAAAAACTGGAGAAAGACTGACAAAATGGGGGGACAAAGGCCCAAAACTAGGGACATATTTTAAAAATTAGTCTTGTACAGTGCATATAAAAGGTGTACACACCCCTGTTAAAATGCCAGGTATATGTGATACACAAAAATGCGACCACTATAAAACATTTCCAAACTCTTCCAACCTTTAATTTGACCTATAACCTGTACAATTCAATTGTAAAACAAACAGCTCTGTTTGGGGAAATTTATGACAAATAAAAATGTACAATAAGTTAGATGCATAAGTGTGCATGGGCTGAAGCTAATACTGTGTGGAAGCAGCTTTTGATATAATTACAGCATTATGTCTTCTTGGGTACACACCTGCCATCAATTACAGAGACTCTTTGATTAACACCAAATAATGGTCAGCTGTCCTACTAGAATTTTCCTGACATTTAACTAGTTGCCTGCTACAGCAATGACCTTGGTTTGCATAGAGCTTACAGAGCATCAAAGGGATGTCATTGTTGAAAGGTATCAGCCTGGAGAAGGGTACAAAACCATTTCCACAGCATTGCATATACCATGAAACACGGTGACGACAGTCATCAAAATGTGGTGAAAAAACGGGGCATAAGTGACATTGCAAAGAAGTGGACATCCCTCCAAATGTGTTGAAAGACAAGATCTAAACTGATCAGGGAGGTTGCCTGGAGACCTACAGCAATACTAAAGGAGTTGCTGGAATCTCTGGCAGGTACTGGTTGTGTACTACATGTGACAACAATCTCCCATATTCTCCACATGTCTGGCCTATTAGGTAGGTTTGGAAGATGGAAGCTTTTTCTCACACAGAACAACATCCAGGTCTGGCTGAATTCTCAAGAACAATACATCAGGTTTCCCAAAGCTTGTGGGAAAATGTGTTATGGTGTAGTGAGACAAAGGTTGCACTGTTTGATCATAATTCCAAATGGTTTGTTTGGCACAATAACAACACTGTGCATCACCAAAAGAGCACCATCCCCACAGTGAAGCATGGTGATGGCAGTATCCTGCTTTGAGGTTGCCCTTCATAAGCTGGAAGTGGGCCTTTAGCCAAGGTGGAGGGGATTATGAACAGTTCCAAATACCAGTCCCTTTTTTGCACAAAATCTTCAGGTGTCTGCTAGGAAGCTATAGATGAAGAAGAATTTCACCTTTCCACATGACAATGACAATGACCCAAACCATATATCCAAATCAGAAAAAGAATGGCTTCACCAGAAGACTATCAATATTTTGGAGTCCACACCTACATCCAATAGAAAATCTGTGGGATGCCCTGAAGAGGGTTGTGCACAAGAGATGACGTCATAATCTGACAGAGTTGTAGGGCTTCTGCAAAGGAGAGTGTGCAAATATTGCTAAGTTAGGATGTGCCATGCTGGCAGACACCTTTCCAAGAGGAATGACTACCGTAATTAAATCAAAACATGCTTTAACAAAGTATTAGTTTAAGGGTGTCCACAGTCATGCAACCAGCCTATTGTATGTATTTTGTTTTCTATATGTTACCCCTAACCGATGTGTTTGTTCTTCAATTGGATTGCACAGCATCAAACATTAAAGGTGGGAAAAGTTATGATGTGATTTATGTGGTCTCATGTTATATATTAGAAAAACCTGGCATGTGTACACCTATTATATCAATTTTAAGCTTAGAAATTTGTTAGAGTAACTGGTTTTGTTTAAACATACATTTACTGCAGGTTTTGAAGTGTGAAACTCAAATTATGTCATTAATTAGTGATGTCAATCCTCAGATCATCCCAGTAATGTGTCAGACAAACACACGATTTCTGAGCGACAGACCAAAAATATGAGCCACACATCCAGACATTCAGCAAAACTCTGTACAGTTGAGAAGTATGTTCTGCAGGAGTTGCCAATGTGCTATACAGGTGAACAGCAATAATGTGTACATGGCTGCAGTGTGTGCTAGGTGAAGGCCCATCACCCACTAATACTACTCAGATATCCCAGAGGTATATATTAGTACTAACATTAAGTGGAAAGGCCTGCACTGCATGATGTTGAGGGCCAGATTGTGTATGTTGTGGTCTGACTGTGTCATGAATGTCACCAGTTGGCTATTGTGAGGTCTGTGTAATGTCTTTGTGCCACCTCACCTGTATGTGTCTGTGTGTGTGTGTGTGTGTGTGTGTGTGTGTGTGTGTGTGTGTGTGTGTGTGTGTGTGTGTGTGTGTGTGTGTCTGTGTACCAGCAAACCTTATAGTGCAGGTATTAATTTACATATGTTGTCTTCCCCTCACAGGCGGACATGGTGGTTGTGGTCCCTCCCACTTAGAATCTGATGTCAGTGTCTCTGCAGACTCTGACAATGATGGTGGTCATGGTGGGGTACAGGTGGGTTTGTCAGAGGCTGAATCTGTGCCATTGGTTGGCATCCCACTGTCATCCACAATGTCCCCACAAATAGTCAAAATACCCACACATACCCCATCCCCAGTAGACACAGATAACGGATAGTTGACAGGTGGTGGCATGGAACAGACTAGTGTAGTGACTATGGCAAGTGTGAGTGTAGCTACTAGCCATAGCCAGAGTCCAGGTGAGGTCCCCACAGGTGGATGGACAGGGGTGCTTGAAGGAGGACTGCTGCCCATCAAGCCACTGTTGCAAGTGACACAGCAGGTGTCACCAGATGCATGTTTTGGTCTGTCATGGATGCAAAGGCATGTAATGAACACAACACCAGACAAATACTAAGGGTTCCAAACACAAATACTAAGGGTTTTGTATGTAACTCTTCCTAGCTAACGTGGCGACATACATAACCTTGCTGAGGTCACACTTCAAAATATGGAGGTCATGAATAGATGCTGGGGTGAGTCCTTGGCAATCCTTGATCATGGCATGTCTGTGCTAGAGTGTGTGGTAGGAGATGGGTGTCGGTCACATGGACGTACGTCAGCAACAACATCAGCTGAGAGTCTACGGGGTGGAACCTTCACACTTCCATAGTGGCAGTACCACCAGCACTACTGAAGGGAGGGTGCTGTCCACCCCACAACAAAGGAAGACATGGGCACATAGTCCTGGCCGGTCCCAACCAAGGACATGGATCCAGCAGACAACAGTCACTATCAGGAAGCAGTACTGCATCTGGCCTTGGGCCTGGTGGTGCCAGTGAGACCCCTGGCAGGACCAGTTCCCATGTCCATGGCCAGAGACGGTGAACTATGCACCCTGCCATGTATGGTCCACAGCTGTCCAACATACCCCTGTGTAGGGCAGCCACATGGTGTGACTGTTTGCATACATACATACACACACACACATCACCATCACAGCCAGGTCACCTACCAGACACACATACACCAACTCTGCATGGCCCATTCATAGAACACCCCTTCAAACACACACACATGATGTCAACCATATGGCCTAGCCTAGGCCTCTGGCAAACCCACACACCACCCTGTGCATATGATAATACCCGTGCCACATCCTTGTCAGCCATACCACTGATGCAGGGACATGCTAATATGGTTCTGATGCACAGGATGAATTAAGTAAAGTTTAGTTATGTAATGCTGTGAAGGGGCTGTCAGCTGGCATTTGTAATGGGTACACTTCAGAGTGTGTGTACCTTTTCAGCTATGATGCATTATTGGTGTTAGTAATGCTGACTGAATGTAGTCTCACATGCTGTATTCTGTTTGTGTTCTAGGTGCTTGTGTGTCAGCAGAAGGTGGCCCTGCAAAAATTGGCAACGAGGGGTATGGCAGAGTGGTAACACATCGATCTTGTCAGAGCTGAGGTACAGCTGTATAGGTACACATTTACCAGGTCTGTGTAACAGTTATTTCATGTGTCACAGAGCTTAAATGGCTGAGGGGTGTATACAGGTTAGGCTATGGTGTTTGATGTCAGCAGCCCTTGTGAAGTGGACAATGGTAAGTGTAGTAGGTGGAACACACCTCAGATTGGTTAAACTCACAGCCCCAGAGGATATTGTGTTGACCAAACACACACACACACACACACACACACACACACACACACACACACACACACACACGCACACACGCACACACACACACACACACACACACACACACACACATGCACACACACACACATACACACACATGCACAGGATCACAGTTGCCAGTGTTGGTTTTGGAACCCCTACCCATCTAGTTAGTGGTACTACAGTATTATGTGTTTATCGCAGGTGTCACCTACAAGTCTACATACTCACAAACACTGCTATACACACCAATGCACACACAATTGCCAGTACTGACATTAACAGCCCTGCCTATCATGTTATTCATTCAATACTGTTACATAACTGCTGCACGGGCACAGGGCTTATAGGGCTGAAGAGTGTCCACAAATACCTCTATGGTGGATGTGAATAGCTGGCTTTGTAAAGTGGACCTTGGGACATGTACTGGGAGTACCATGTCCTAAGATTGTAAACCACGGCCAACCAATGGATATAGCTCTCACTCACACACACACACACACAGAATACTGTTCTTGGGCACACGCAAACACACACACATTTTCCAAGACTGAGATTAGAAACCCTACCTATGTAGTTACTGCTAATACAGTATTATGCATTTATCACATGCACCACAAAGCTTACAGGGTGAAAAGAGTCCCAAGGTAATTCCAAGGAGAACAACATCATCAGGGCTTGTAAAGTATGACAATGGTGATTTACTGGATGAGAATGGACCCAATATACTTGAACCTACAGTTATACACACTTACACACACAAATGCACTCATACACACATTTGCCAGGACTGAGATTATCAGCCCTGCCTATCTTGTTAGTCAGTCCATATTGTTACATAGTTCCTAGACATGGCAGAGGGCTTATTGGGCTGAAGAGTGTCAACAGATAACTCTATGGTTGATGAAGATAGTGGGCCTTGTAAAGTGGACCTTGGGATGTGTACTGAGAGTACCATGGCCTAAAAATGTAAAACCCACCCCCAATGGATATAGTTCTCACTCAGACACATACACAGGATATGGTTTTCACACACACACACACACACACACACACACACACACACACACACACACACACACACACACACACACACACACACACACACACACACACACACACACACACACACACACACACACACACTTGTCAGGACTTAGATTAGAACCCCTATTTATCTAGTTATTGCTAATACAGCATTATGCATTTATTGCATGCACCACAGAGCTTATAGTATGAGGAGTGTACCACAGTTCTTCTAAGATGAACAACATCACCAGCCCTTGTAAAGTATGGCAATGGGCAATGTACTGGGAGAGTGAGGTCTCAAAATGCTGTAGCCTACAAATATGAACACTTACAAACACTTGCACACACACTTGCCAGGACTCAGGTTAGAACCCCTATCTATGTAGTCATTGGTACTATAGTGTTATGCAGTTACCGCATGCACCACTGAGCTAAGAGGGTGAAGAGTGTCCCAAGGTACCTATATAATGAATAACATCACCAGCCCTTGTAAGGTATGGCAATTGTAGGTGTACTGGGTGAGAAGGGCCTCAAACTACTTTCACTCACATGTTTACTCACTCACAAACACTTTTATACAAACTAATGCACACACACACACACACACACACACACACACACACACACACACACACACACACACACACACACACACACACACACACACACACACACACATTTGCTAGTACTAAAATCCATAGGTTCATAGTTTCATAAGTGTGTACTAGGCAAATGGCCATGGAGCCTTTACAAGCCTAGCCCATGGGGATACCTTGGCATCATTCCACCTGACAATAGTCCCCAGTGTGTCTAACAAGTATAGCCACTGGTGTGTCTAACAAGTATAGCCACTGGTGTGATCCCCAGGGTGGGATTTCTATTCCCTATCCACTCCTCTGGATTCCTCTTGATGAGGGCCAGTGAGGTGCTCTGCTTGACATACATGTGAAGTCTATTCCATAGTGTGGACAGTCTCTGGGTTGTGAACCTGTCCCTCCAGTATGTTCTGTTAATTGTGGAAATGGGGTTGAGGTCTCTGGGGCATGTGGTGTGGACGGATTGGTTTCTTCAGATGTAGCATTCATGACAGAGCTGGGTCAGACATGGCTGTGTAAGTCAGGCAGAGATCACCTCTAAATATCCAATATGAGACATAGAATAGTTGGAGTTATTGGAGTCAGTCCATATAGGTGAAGTGTTTAAGGTCTAAGATCCTCTGTGTGAGGTACTTTTGCAGCCTCTCCAGCTGTTGCAGGTGTCCAGTAGAGTACATACAAAATGGGCCATTGTACTCATTGATTGGCCTAATGAGGGGAGAGTAGAAGGAGATAATGACCTGGATGCAATACCCTTAGTCAGGGGATGTGACACATAGAAGGACATTCTGAACACAGTGGCACTGTGGTGGTCAACAAAGAGCTCACTGTTAACCTGTGTTCCCAGTTCTCTTATAACAACATCAGTGTTCAGTGGACTACCATCAGTGTAGTAATTCATGGGAACCATGTTGTTCCCAAAGGGGATGGTGGCACATTTTCTGGAATTGAGCTAAAGTCCAGGGTTCAGACACCAGTCATAGGTGTCAGTGAGGCTTTTGTGCAGGATGTCAACATCACGTGGGGAGGTAATAATAGCACCCACTTTGCAGTCATCTGCAAACATTGTCAGCCAGAGTCCCTTCATGTTGGGCTGGACTTCAGAGGTCTAGATCCTGAACATGAGGGGACCCAGGACCAAACCCTGTGGGATTCCACTCGTGACTGATCAGCAGTCTGACATGGAGTCCGCTGCTTTCATACTGTGAGTTTATCTGTGAGCCAGTTTGCATGCCACCTAGTGATATAGGGGTTGATCCCTAGCTGAGTATGTTTGTCTATGATTCCTAAGTGGGGAATGGTATCCAAGGATTAGAAAGGCCATCTATTATATTTATTCCATACTGTTACATAACTATTGCACATGGCACAGAGCTTATAGGGCTGCAGAGTTCCTACAGCTACCTCTACAGTGGATGACAACAGTGGGCCTTGTAAAGTGGACATTGGGACATGTATTCTGTGGGCAACAGCAAAAAATTGCAAAACCCTCCCCTCAATGGTTATGGTTCTCACACACACACACACACACACACACACACACACACACACACACACACACACACACACAAACACACACACACTCACACACCAGGACTGAGATTAGAACCCCTATCTATCTAGTTACTGCTACTACAGTGCTATGCATTCATCACACGCGCTACAGAGCTTATAGGGTGAAGGTTGTTCCAAGGTACTTCTAACATGAGGAACATCATCGGCCCTTGTAAAGTATGGCAATGGGTGATGTAATGGGTGAGAGAGGCCACAAAATACTTTAACCTACACACATACACACACGTACACACACACGCACACACGCACACACACACACACACACACACACACACACACACACACACACACACACACACACACACACATTTGCCAGAACTGAGATTAGAACCCTTGCCTAACTAGTTTGTTGTAATGTAGTGTTACGCAATTATTGCACGCGCCACAAAGGTTATAATCAGCATGACTGCTAAAGAAGGGCAATGGGAAATGTACTGGGTGTGAATGGGCTCAAAATCTGTAACCTACAAACGCACACACTTTTACATTTGCCAGGACTGCGATTAGAACCGCTACCTAACTATTTATTTGTACTATAGATTTACGTAGTTATTGCATGCACCACAGAGCTTAGAAGGCTGGAGCTGCCGAAAGGTGCTTCTAAGATGACTGACATCAGCAGGATTGCTAAAGTAGGGCAATGGGAAGTGTACTGGGTGTGAATGGGCTCAGAATCTTTAACCTACAGACACACACACTTTTGCATTGACTGAGATTAGAACCCCTACCTAAATAGTTATTTACACTATAGTGTTATGCAGCTATCGCACACACCACAGAGCTTACAGGGTGGAGGCCAGTACAACAGTAGTTCTACAGTGAATGATAGCAGATATTGTGGTGTAGGGCAATGGGAGGTATATTAGGTGGGAATGGACTAAAACAGTTATTCCTACACACACACACACACACACACACACACACACACACACACACACACACACACACACACACACACACAAAACACTGTTACATATGCCAGGATTGTGATTAGAACCCCTACCTATCTAGTTATTTGCATGATAGTGTTACGCAGTTATCACATGTGCTATAGAGCTTACAGGACTGAGGCTAGTCCAAAGGTACTTCTAAGGTGAATGGCACTGGCAGATGTTGTAGAGTAGGGCAATGGGGAGTGCACTGGATGGGTAAGGCATCATAATACTTAGCCCTACAGACAGACACACACACACACACACACACACACACACACACACACACACACACACACACACACACACACACACACAAAGGTAGGTGATGTAATATTCCAACTCCCATCTCAGTACCATCAGACAATGAATCTCATCTTCATGCTGGCACATGCCTGTGTTTATAACTGGTATGCAACTGTCTGCAGCAAGACATCACTCTATGACATTCAGGGTATCCCTGTGTATGACTCACTCTGTGTGTGTGTCTCGTTGTGTGTCTCACTCTATCACTGTCTGTCCCTCTCTTCCCCATGTCTATGTGTGTGTATGCTTGACATATTCTAATATATTGCCCATATATGTGTGTCTGTATCACACACAACAGATGCAGATATACCACATATCTGCCACCTACATCTGGCTGTGGGTGATCTTGTCTGATGTGTTTGTGTGGAGACAGTTAGGTTTACATAGCTGTCTGTATGCAACTACATTTGCCCAATACAGAAATATATAGTCCAATGTGGTTTCAGACATGGGCTTCAATTCTCTAAGTGTAGGTGCATGCTCAGTATGACCTTCTATAGTAAGTGTGGGAATCCATTCTAGGGATAGTTGTACTCCAGTCCAGGTTATTGTGTGATACAGCCATACCTTGCAACCTGTTTGTGTAAGATATCTGGAGATAGGCTGTCAATATGGGAAAACAATGGGCCAAACATAGGGGGGGTACTGCAACTATTGCTCTTATCAATGTATGAGTTGCTTGAGTGACAGGGTTTGTTTTAGCAGACATTTTCTGACATATGTAATGCTTGACAATGTACTGTATTGTGTCATTACCTACTGACTGATATAATCAGATCATCACAGTTATTTACCAGAGAAATACAAGATGGATGATGCACAAACCTATATTATGAGGTAAAGGCTAGACATTCTTGCACAATCCGGCCAGTTGGGAGGTGTGGCTACAGCCGATTGACTGATGAAGCTGTGTAAAAGGTCCAGCACCTTGGTGATATGCTGGCTGGGGATCTCCTGTTTGTGCAGTATTCTTCTTACTTGACAGACCATATCCTGGTGTGGTCATACCTGTCAACTGTACAGATTCTCACAGATTATCCAGATGCATGCCTCATATATCTGGTCAGTTTCTCTTAACATTGTGGTTTTCTAGCACATTTTTTGCAAATCACTCAGGGTTGCAGTCAGGGAATACTGACAGAGCATTAGAGTTTCAGACTTCACATCCTTCATGACATCCCTGCTACTACACACACTCTCTGTTATTCTATCAACTGTCTAACATTATGAGAGAAATATGTCAAATGTGTCCCTATAGTTGTGCCTTTATCCCACCATTGTGTATGGCTTTGTATAGAGTTCTTCCTCTACAAAGTTGAGAGGTATGCTACTAGCATTTATAAGCATGGTCTTACATTTGTATTTTGTTGACTGTGTTATGTGGTTGGCATGGACTCCATGACATTCCCTACAAAGGCACTATGGGTGAGGCATGGGCCTTTGCCAGAGGCCTGTAGGCCATGTGAGACTGCTGCAAGCCATTTATAGTGAGCCAGTGCATTCTGTCACTCATATGTTCCCAGGCTGCCAGGCAGTGGACCCCCCTGGGGTGACAATGGTAAGTGACAGAAAGCAATGCTGTGCTACTAGGCACCATACATCTCTACATATGTGAGCCAGACATCTGGACAAAGCCATGAGTAACTGGGTGGCAAAGGCCTAAATATACAAACCATTGTAACTATTGGCCTTACAAACTGTGAAGGGTGATACAATAACAGATTTTGCATTAGCATGCATTTGTCTATAGAGTATGACGTCTGAGATACTAAAATCCACTAATATATTCTGACTTTAGACTTTCATGTTTTGCCAACGATTTGCCAGACAACCACTATTTCAGAATAAATACACCACAGATATGATACAAATCTGTGTACATTCTGCAAAAGGTCTGTATAGTTGTGAGTTATAGTAGGCACTATGTAGGTTACTCCATCGAGTGTACTGTTCATATGTGTGGCCCCCTGTACATGACCTGTCCAGCTTCCTGGCAGTAATGGATATTGACATCTGGACAGTGTGTACAACTCCCACCATATGTGTAGCTGACATGCAAAATAGTTGGCACTGCATTTCATGGAACATGGCCTATCTACCACAATTCCAAAACCACAAAAAGTCACGAACACTTATTGTTATACCACACAAAGGAAAACTCCGTTGCAACTTTATAGAAAGCTTTAATCCAACAAGATGTAGTTACATCCAGTAACACAAGAAACACACTTCTGTTCTCTTCTCTAGCGCCTCGGCAAATAGCCTTTACAGAGTAAATTATTCATTAAACTGAACAGTTAGCCTCCCTTTTAAACATCTACTCTCATACATTAATTACTTCTAATTATTCAATCAACCATTTCATTCAATATTATTAAAAAAGGAAAAAATAGAAAAAATAAAATGCATAAAACACTGTATTTTTTAACAACACTTATTACAGCAAACTCTTCCATGAACAATCATAATTCAAACCATTAGGTTTGAGCGTATTAAATTTTAATATAAAATATAATTCTTTTTTCCTTAATATTTGTTTTATAGACTTATCATTTAAATACTTAGTGTTTTCAATGCTATCCAACACTGAAACTTTCAAATTCTCCACCTTACCCCCATGATACTTTTGAAAATGCCCTGCCAAGGGGCTAGTTTCCTTATTTTTCAAAATATCCCTAACATGTTCCTTAATCCTACAAGCCAATGTTCTTTTTGTCTCTCCCACATAGAACTTTTTGCAAGCACATTCAATTCCATACACTACCGCTGTAGAATTACAATTATATATTCCCTTAATTTCAAGTGTGATATCATTGATTTGATGAAATTGTTTTACAATAAACTTGCAAATAGTACATTTCCCACATCTTTTTGTTCCCTGTTCTATAACTTGTGAAAACATTGGCAGACATGCCATCTTAAACCTACTATGTATCAAAAAATCTTGTATATTTCTTCCTCTCTTATAAGAAAAAACTATATTCTTATTCGATAAATGGTCTACTTCTTTTTTTAATAATTTCCAACTATTTAAAACGTGTTGTTTAACACTATTTGAGGCTATAGAATATGTAGACACAAAATATACATCTTCTTTACTTTCTTGTAATGTGTTCCACGTCCCCTCAGCATAATACTTTCCACATTTTTTAACTTTATCTAAACTCTGCTTTATATTATATTGGTCATAACCTCTTTCTTTAAATTTGTTGCAACTTAGTATAAGTTCCTTTTCTTTGGTATTAAAATTGCTGCACAATCTATTTACCCTATTCAACTCTGTATAGGGAATAGCTTTCATAATATGCAATGGATGATGGCTACTACCATGTAATATGGAACCACTTCCTTGGAATTTCCTATGTATTTGATATTCTAATTTTTGCCCTTTATTACCTATTAATGAAATATCTTTCATGGAACATGGCCTATCTACCACAATACTGTACCTAGGCCAGTAGCGCAGAACAGCCATGAGAAGTTGCTGGCCACATCCTGACAAGTATTTCCCACACATATGCATAGTTCATTGACCCCTACATATTGTGGACATGCAACAAGTTATCATGTTGATTGGGACAGCCCTGGAAATGTGTGCTCTGCTGTTATTACCCTACAAACCTACATGTTACTGCATTTCTATGTTAATATGGGTGTGAGGGGGCACACCTGTCACCAGTACACATTTGCATGGACTGTGCTGATATTGGCTTTACATTTTGGTTCCATTTAGCATAGTATTGTGCCCTGTCTTGGAGAACAGAGGCATATCACTAGAGACCACAGATTAGATTGTAATGCCATACAATTAAGTTTCAGACTTCTTACCCTTCAGAGAGTCTTAATACAACTGCAAGGCCTGCTGTATCACTGTGTAAGTCTCTAGGGGGAATTCCATCCTTGTTACCATTTGTGTGCCTTTGCAAGACATTCCTTTATGGTTTTCTATGGCTGACTTGCTGTGTGAGTATGGGAGTGAGTATGGGATCCCCACAGTGACATCCATGCATGTGACCTATGACTCCCCTTAGTTGGCCCCCACATACACTGCAGTGGGATTTGTCACCTTAAATGATACTGCATAGTGTGGGGAAGCCAGTATTAGGCAGCCATTTCCTGGTGTTCCAAATAGCTGTCAGTTGTCTGCTGCCCTCCCACTAGGCCACCCCATTTCCTTATATGCATGCAGCATTTCCATAGATATGCTACCAAAACATAGTAATCCATTCATTTATTGTTAAGAAGACTAACTTACCTTGTTCCTGCAGCAGTTGTGAGGACAGTGCTTGAGGGCTGCATATGTTGGAAGCACACAGTACACTGCCTATACATGGTAAGTTACAGGTAATGTGATGTGTGTGTCATCCATTTTACTGTGTGTGTGTGCAAGTCAGAGAGAGGTGTAAGTCCCTGGGTCCCTACAGTGTCAGTGTGTGTGTGCTATGCATTGCCTCTTTGGCAAGGTCTGAGCATACTGGGCATGCCTCCATTTGCCTATGGGACCAGGCTCAGGGGCTTCCTTTTCTGAGTCCCTTTGTGCCTGTGAGGACCTTGGCAATGATGGGGGGGCTATGTGGCCCTTCCCCATGCTGCTCCTGCTGCAGCTGTTTCCACAGGATCATATTGTGTAGCATGGCACATGTTATGAACATGTGTGCACATGTGGCTGGAGAGTACTGCAAGGATCCACCAGATATGTCAAGGTAGTGAAACCGTGACTTGAGCATCCCAAACACATGCTCTATTATGATCCTGGTTTGTGCATGTGCCTCATTATGGCATTATTGTGTGGGTTTGTGTGCATTTTTGATGGGTGTCATCATTCATGGCTCCAGTGCATAGCCAGCATCCCCCACCAGATGGCCATACAGGATGTCCCCACTGGCAAATGAGTGGTACAGCTGTGACGAATGCCAGATGTGGGAGTCATGATAGCTTCCAGGGCTGCTAGCTCACACATATTCATAATAATGCCTTGGGCATTGCACATGACCTGACAGCTGATGGAGGGGAAGCCCTTGTGGTTTATGTAGACCCTACCCTGTTCACCAGGTGGTGCTTTGATGTGGATGCGCGTGCAGTCTATCTCACCCAGTACCTCCGTGTATTCTACTACATGGTGGAAGAGGCACATATTTCTGGTCCTCTCCTCACGGGTGTTGGGGAAGTAAATGTGCTCACTGGCATGTGGTAGTATGGCATCCAGGAACTGGTTGAGTGCCCTGGATGCAGATGCCTGTGAGACCCCCATGATGTCCCCAGTAGGTCTTTGGAAAGTACCTGTAGCTAGTATTCTTAAGGCTACACATACCTTGGTATCCACTGGGATGGGCTCCCTTCTGTTGGCTCTGGGTCTGAGTTAAGGCTGGCACAGCTCAATGATTTGCTGCAGTATGTCTCTCCACCCTGTAGCACTCTACTATCTCCAGATCCTGTAGACCCTAGTAAATTACCCTGGGTCTGAACACTCTTTTCCTCCTCGGTCTGTTGTGGTTGTCAGCATTATCCTCCTCACCTCCCTCATCCTCTAGCACATACTGATGGATCAAAGCAATGGTAGTCCCTAACATGTTTGTGGTTAAAATTCACCTGCATGTGTACACCAATGGTGCAGAGTTTGTGGGAAAACCAGACTGTAAGGTGTCTGCATAATGTATACTGCTGTCCTGCAGATGCTGCCTGTATGATTGGCTGACTATGATGCATTCCACCTGCTAGCTATGTTATTTGTACTTGATTACTTTCATTATATTTTCCTTTTTTTCCCCTTCCCATTTCTGCCCCTTTTAAACCCCGAGGTGTGCCACACAAACCTGGTGCCCAAATGTAAACAGCCCTGCTATTTCTGGGTATTTTTATTTTTTTATTTTTTGGTTTTAGACCTGGTGCCTGCTGCGCAAACCATTTAGCTAATGTAAACACTAAGAAATGGCCCTCCCTGGACATGAACATGCTCTTCATTTCATGGAATAAGTCAATACAGCTTCAGCTACACCTTCTTGCTTAGCTGTGCATAGCTAAGCTTATCTGGGAGCTGTGGAGTTCCAATGTGCTTACACCAACCATGACACACCACCTTTTCATGTCTGCTGCTCCTCCTGCTTACACCACTGCCTTATAGCACCTACATGGTTAAGTGCAGTTTGGCACTTAGATTCTTTTTGTGATTCAGTAAATTTCCCTCATTAGCATACCCCACTGCCTTAATCCATAGTTACTGCACTCCACCAGAGCCTTTCCCCTTAGCAACCACTGTTCCCTGGTGTTGTTTTGATTCTGCATGCCATAGACTATAATTGCAAAATGCAGATTTCCCTTAAAATTATGTTTTCACATCTTTTTTCATTATTTTCGTCACAATCCAGTTTGCCTGCCACTGCCCTATGCTTCAAAGGCAAAGATCGGCCAAAAAAAAAATTAAATTTTATTTTTATAAAATTTAAACAATTTTCCATGCCAATGGCCATATATTTATATAACATATATATAACATTGTCACCTATCTGCTTTTTTCTAGACTGTCTGGAAATCAATCTGATATCCAGAAAATACTGTACAAACACCAGTATTCTGTTTCAAAAAAGAAAAAGACTGTCAGAGTGTGTTAATTCAGCAGATTTACTATTTTTATTATTTTTCCAGAAAAGCATAGTAAATCAACAGGAAAAAAAGAATTGCAAATGGAAAAGAAGGCATCCCTTCTCACCTGATGTATCAATGACAATGATATCACAAAATGGCCAGAATGTGGGAGGGGAAAGGGGAGGGGAGGAGATCGGTGGGGTTATGGGAGGTGTAAGGGATGTGGCCTTGGTCTAGTTTTGGGCGCAACAAAAGGTGGAAACCCTGATATGTGTGTGTGTGTGTGTGTGTGTGTGTGTGTGTGTGTGTGTGTGTGTGTGTGTGTGTGTGTGTGTGTGTGTGTGTGTGTGTGTGTGTGTGTGTGTGTGTGTGTGTGTGTGTGTGTGTGTGTGTATATATATATATATATATATATATATATATATATATATATATATATATATATATATATATATATATATATATATATATATATATATTTATATGGGTCTACTTTGAAACATCTAAAACCCATAACATCTAATGTCATAACACCGAGACCAGAACATCTAAAACCCAAAACATCTAAAACCCATAACATAGAATTTTATAAAATCTAACACTACAAATCACAAGGAAATAACATCCCCTCCACATATAACGACACCAAACTACCAAACATACTTTTTACTATGTTTGTGCAGGGGGGCCCCTCACACCCCCCCATAAATTAAATATACCAACTCTAAGACCGCACTACAGTGTGAAAAAGATAATTTCCTAACCCCACTGTATCAAGCCCCCCTGCAGAACTGTAGTAAAAAGTGTGTTTGGTAGTTTGGTGTCATTAGATGCCATTGTATGTGGAGGGGGTGTAATTTTCATGTGATTTGTACTATTAGATGTTATGAAATTCAATGTTATGGGTTTTAGATATTTTTGGTTTTAGATGTTCTGGTCTCAGTGTTATGAAATTAGATGTTATGGGTTTTAGATATTTTGAAGGGAACCCATAGATAGATAGATAGATAGATAGATAGATAGATAGATAGACAGATATAGGTATATGAGTGCAACACAAAAGATCCAAAGGAAAAAGCATCAAAACATATAGAACCATACTTCTCACTTGTACAGATTTTTGCAGAATGTCCAGATTTTTGCCTTATATTTTTGGTCTGTTTTCCTAAAATTGTGGTTTTCTGGCAAATTAGTGGCAAATAATTAAAGACTGAAGTCAGAAAATAATGACAAACATTTGAGTTTCTGACTTCATACCCTTCAGACAATTCATGCTAATGGAAAACCTGCTATTCTGTCAACTTACTAAGTTTGTAAGAGCAATCTTTAAAAGTTGTCCCTATTTTTGGGCCTTTGTCCCACTTTTATTTATGGATTTGTCCAGATTTCTAGCTTTAAGAGGTTAAGAGGTATATATAGAACTGATGCTTTCATTTTGCCAAAACAAATAACCATAAATAAGTAACATCAAAAATGAAATGGAATAAAACCTACATGCCAATAAAATTAAGTGGTGACTTTAACCCAAATCCTGGCCCAACTCATCCTACACCCACATTAAGTACTACTCCTCAAATGAGTAGCATTTCTACCTAAACTAAGCCGCAGCATTTCTGTACAAACGAATCCTCAGCCAGTCTTTGCACTCCCCTTACATCATATCAACATACAAAGCATTTATAATAAGCGTCCGAACTGTATGTTTGGATGACTACCTAGTCGTCAGATGGCCTAGTAATCACTGAAATGTGGCTGCAACATGATACAAAAACAGAAAATACTACCTCTTGGGAACAGTATTACAAGACAAACTAGGATCAGAAAAAAACTAGTGGAGTGGCAATACTATACAAGTAGAGTATTAAGATTTCTATATTCCCTCAAATATTGCAACATTTTCTAATTCTGATATTCTGCAAAAAATATTCAAAATAAGTAATCACAAAAAATAGTAATCAAAGGAGTCTACTTACCCCAAGGTAAAAATATTACCATACCTGAAGACATCCTATGTTGAGTCTCTTATAAAATCCCATATAAAACACAAATATTGACTGGGCAAGCAATAAACGCTGTCTGACTAACAATATCCAGATTAATAAATTCACCCAACTCATCACTACTCCAACTACAGGAACTTGCAGCACCATTAGGCACCCTGTCCAACCAAAGCCTGAGTACTGGCTTCATCCCAGCTGAGTGGAGGAGAGCCACTGTCATCCCTTTACACAAAGGTGGAGCATCCACTGATCTGGGAAATTATAGACCCATCAGCCTAACTAGCCTGATCTGCAAGCCAATGGAACAGATTATCAAGGACCTCATTAACAAGGACAGTAGCAACCTCCAAACACTCGATCCACCACAGTTTGGCTTCATCAATGGTAGGTCATGTCTGCTAAATTAGGTCAACTTTTTTGAGACAGCTACCAAAGCCATGGACGAGGGGAAGATGGTGCACACCGCCTACCTTGACCTGGTCTAAGCCTTTGACACTATTGACCACTTGGGCATAATAGATAAACTCTCTCAACTAGGCATCAATCCATATGTTACCAGATGGGTAGCAAACTGACTCACTGATAGAATCCATCTAGTCAAAATAGGGGAAGCCACCTCAAGCAGTAGACCCGTAACAAGTGTCGTATCACAGGGCTTGGTCTTGGGGACTCTGTTATTTGGGATATACATTTCTGAGGTGCAAGCCAAAACCAGTGGGCTATGGCTGACCAAGTTTGCAGATGACTGCAAGCTAGGTGCTGTCATCAATTCCCCTAGTGATGTATACATCCTTCAAGAGGGTCTCACTCAGAAAAATGACTGGTGACAGAAACATAGCCTCAAGCTGAATACCAAGAAATGCATCATCATCCTATTTGGGGAGAGTGACATCCCCACAAATTATCACACTAATAACAATGTCCTAAGCACACAATTAGTCATGAGGGATTTGGACACCCTTGTGGATAGCAACCTGACTTTTGACCACCATGTTGCTTCCACTGTACGGAAAGCCTTCTACATGGCCCACCTCATAAGTAAGGGTATCTCATCCAAGGACAAGGAGGTCATAACATCCCTATATTAATCCCTTATAAGATCCATTATTGAGTACATTGTCCCTTTCAGGATGTTCCTTGCAAAGAACATGCAGCAGCTGGGGAGACCACAGAGGTTCCTCACCAGGAGAATTCAAGGCCTGAAACATCTACCATACACAGATAGGCTAAAAACCCTATCCCTCTACTCAGTTTCATACAGACTCCTCAGAGGTGACCTCTGTCTGGCATACAAGGCTATCAACGACCCCACCTTGACGGGACTGCTGCATATCTGTGAGTCAAGCTCCACTGGAGTAACTCACATGCATGGCCTCAACCTGGTCTGTGACTTCAACAAGACTTGTTGGTGGGACAGATTTGCGTCCCAGAGACTCCCCCTTCTATGGAGTAGACTCCCTCTCCTCATCAAGCAGAGTACCTCTTTACCCCTTTTTAAGTGCAACCTGGATAACTGGATGGGAAACAAAAAATATACCCCTGGGATTCCACCCGCGTATTTGCTGGACAGGAGCATTGAGTGCTGACTTGTCTAAACATGGGCTAAACTCTTGGCTAGGCTTATAAGGGCTTCAGGGCCAATAGCCTAGTAACCTCCTATGATCCTAGTAGCTATGTACAACAAGCCTACTTCCAGACTATCCACCCCGACTGGATGCTAACATTTAAATGCTGACTGTAGGTGCCATTAAATCCCTGAATGTCAGCTGGCATGAAAGAGACGTATATTTGATAGGGAAAACTTGGAATGTGTCACTAAACAACAAAATAAGAAACTATAATACCACTGCCATTCGTAGACGCCCCCAACCATGAAAAGAAGTATCAGGCTGGCATGTCAGGGCATGTAGTTGTCAAATTGTGCTGTCCTTTATGCTTACATATAACCAACAGAAACAGCAGTCATCCTCAGATCTACTATTTTATCTTAAAACGCATGAGCCAAAAGGTGGATCCATTCTTGCTCAACACCAGGATAAAGTATATTCCTAAATGTGAACAAATACCTATTCCTACTTATATCTCCTAACTCTCCCTTCTTCACTCACTTCCTGACTTCTGTAAATTTTTCTCCCCCAGCTTTCTCTTTAAATATACTATAATCCTGCTTTTCTCACTTCATATTGCAATTCCTGTTTATATTATGTTAACTTACCTTTAATTTCTCTATAAATTGGCTAACTTTTTTCTAGCTATTACATCATTGCCATATAACTTGTATCTGTTCTTAACCAATGTTTTCATATTCTGTCTAATTTGGTATAAATATTTAAATTGTATTTATTGTTTGCATTATTTTTAAAAACTAAAATTCTTCTTCTTAAAATGTTGTGTAATTCTTTGGAGCTTTTCTCCCCAGGCCCCCTCTGAAAATTGACTACTACACAGTCAGACTTTCTCAGTAATCAAATGTCAATAAATAAAATAAATAAATGAGCTCTTAACACGATAGTTTGTGCTTTCAGCATTAAACCTGAAAATTTGAGTACACACATGGTCTAAAAATATGAACTTAATTTCTGAGTTGAGAAAAAAAAACATGCACATACACGTGTGCTCACAAAGCCTAAGTTTTTTCATAAGGCAGCCACTGCAGTTGAGCCTAGCCACCCATGCAGTGCTGACTTACAGATACTGACTGTCTCTCTGGTATAGTGCTGATAGTGCCCCCTAACAGCTTGTACACAGGGCAGCCAATCACTTCACCACACTGACACAATTCCTCTCACATTCAGGCGAATATATAATACTCATTAAAAAAATATTTTTTAGAAAGGACCAAGCACATGCTGCAGTCCATACCTCTCAACCTCTTGGCACAAGAAATCTGGACAAAGGCAAAAATAGTGGGGGAGCAAAAGCCTAAAAATTGGGACAGAATTTACATTTTGATATTATAAACTTAGAAAGTTGCTCGAATAATAGGTTTTGCAATCTCAAACTTAAATGTATGTCATTATTTAGTGACTTTAATCCTCAATGACTTTTTCAGAAAACCACAAATTCTGTGAGGGGCAGACCAAAAATATGAGGCAAAAATCTGCATTGTTAAGATGTATATGCTGCACACACCCACACCCCTTGCTTATATATTCTCACTCTGAGTTAAAAACAACTAGGAGAAAGACTGACCATTCCTTATTGAGTTTAATGATAATCACTCTGTGCTACCCTTCAAACTCACGAGTCAATTACATTGTATCAGGCTTTTATGAATCATTACATTGCATCAAGCTTTTACAAATCATTATATTGTATCAAGCTTTTACAAATCATTACAATATGTAGCAAACAAATATCTCCTGACTAAACAACAACTTAAATATAGCTTGAGTAAATTATAAACAAGCAAACAGAGCTCAAGCAAGTGAATGCATACTGTCATCCTCCATGCACAATGGCACATGGAGAGGAAATGATGAAGGGAAGTCATCGATGGGAAGAAGAGTGAGATGAGACAAACTGGACTTAAAGGGTAAAGGACACAGGAAGCCAAAAGGTCTGAGGGTATGGACAATTACCTAGAGAAGACAAGGTGGCAGTAAATGGGATATGGATACCTGTCTGTGTGCAATCATTTGTGTTCAGGATAAAAGGTGATAGTAAGGCTCAAATTATAAAAGGAACTACTTACTAGTAAGTGCAGACTAGTGGAAATCCTGTATGCTCTATGCATGGAGTGAGACTTAAAGAAATAGGCCAACATTAATGGACAAGAACAAGCAAGAGATTATGAAGTTAGGGAATAATATACAAGTCTTGAAATTGGGAAAATAAAGTGTTTAACATAAAATTATTATTTACACTTTTTAAACACTGCTGCAGTATACTAATTAGATATTCAGTGGCAATTGGAGTGAAGTGTGTTTTATGGGGAAAACAGGCAAGATTGTTGAACAAGAAAGGGTACTGAAGGTTAATAAGTTATAGACACCCCTGCTTTACCGTAAGTTACAGTTTCTCTGCTCAGTGACAGTTATGGATGCCAGACTTATAATTATAAAAATAACACAGGGTGAAAGCAGTCCTACTGCCAGAGATAAGGCTGTAGAAATTAGTTGATAGCCTTCAAGATTTAATGACAACAAACCTGTTCAGATCTTTAAGGACACACTGCACGAATCTCAAGTACTTGTTGTTCAATAAACATTTAATTGTTTTACACAATATCCACATACTGCAGGTGAATAGATGTGCCAACTTTCCTATGTTTCTTACACCTGTGAAATCTGAAATGGTTATTTCTGCATAAGCCTTTTCTCCAATCAGTAGCAAACAATGCATTCCTGAAGATATCATATCGGTTCTTAAAAAAAGACAGCTGTTGAACTTGGCCTTAATTATTTAATTCTTCTTGATATTTATGTGAAGCTATCAGCCTAAGATACCCCCACATTACACATAAAGTATGGCAAATAAACTTCTAAAATGTTCCATTCAGACAAACTGACACAGCTGATAAGTTTTAATCTTTGTTTATCCAGCCACCTTAATTTTTCACAGCTGGAAGAGAAGAAAAAAATAACTGAATGCTGTACCTTTCCATTTCTAAAAATGTTCTTGGCTTTATATAATTTCTCAGTGGAACGGAAACTCATATATAAATTGTCATGAACTATTAATCTCTGCCTACAGTTTAGAAAATAGATAAAATCATGTATTTTCTCCAGACCTGTTGTCTAAATCTCAAAAGTAATTATTCTGCAATATGAATGAGTTTTTTTATCATGCTTTTTTCCCCCCTGCTGCCAACCCAGGGTTATATTCTCTTACTTCCTACAGTCCATAATGATTTAAAAACTTGTAAATTTGCTATGTGCAAGCAGGACTTCATTTGAAACATGGCTATAAAGCAATATAGATAAACATTTTATGGATGACATATAAACTTTGATTAACTAAGTAGAATTATACAGAAAAAATCAGTATACACTTTCCTTAAACACTGAAGATGTCATCTGGGATGAAAGACCTTTAAGTATTCTGTGTGAAGACTTCAAATTATACATTTAAGCTTCACATATAAATAGCCATACAAGTCAAGGGTTTGATACACTCAATACAGGTTTTTCTTGGGTATTACACTAAGGCAGTTCAAACCGACACTTTATAGTGATTTACATAGCTGCCCTTAGAAGAATATTGACACCCGTACCACATTACTCATGTATGTTAACACTAACTCTACTCCTAACCCCAAACCTATGCATTGCACTATTAAAAACCCATCCATAAATGTACCACTGCACAAGATAAAAAGACAGAGCACAAAAAGCACTAAATCTATCCCCTTGCCTAACCTTTACTCTAACCATAATAAATGGACACTAACACATATACACTAACCACTAACACATTCTTGCACATTTTTGCAACTGCCAACTTTTTAGTCAAACATTCATCATTCTTTCCTTCTTACACTATATAAAACTTAAATTCAGCCAAATGTGATTCATAGAAATGTGCATTCGTACATTTGTGCAATTCCTCTTCTTAATACCCATACAAACTTGTCAACCAAAAGAGTTGTCAACCATTTGAATGACAGCTACGTGTGTGTGTGTGTGTGTGTGTGTGTGTGTGTGTGTGTGTGTGTGTGTGTGTGTGTGTGTGTGTGTGTGTGTGTGTGTGTGTGTGCGCGCATGTGTCTGTCTGTCTATGTGTGCATATGTATATAAAAATAATGCAGCTAAGCCCATACAGACTCTCTACACAGGGAAGTAACAGAAACAATTTAAACAACCTTGTCTGTTACTCACAAATAAAAAAAAAGAATCTGTCATAGTTTTAACACTATCCAAAAGTATGTTCTTCTTCCTTCCCTCTCGATTCCTAATTGAAAATATACAGCCTTCACAAAGTTATTCTAGAATATCTTCATTTTTGCTGCAGCACACTCTCTAGAACTGCTGTTCAGGCACAAATCTCCCCTCCAATGAGAGGCTAACTTTTCTAACATAACCATTAATCTATTTTATGCACCTTTTTAATAGAACAATTGCTCATTAACAGTAATTTTTCAGACACATTTTAGGTAATACAAAAATATAGGTGTTAGCCTTAAAGCAGAACATATTGACACATCATAAGAGAAGAACTGCCATATTATATTAGTATCTTTCTTTCTTTGTGGTATCCCTGAAGTCTCAAACAACCAATTTTAATTAAAGTACATAAGGGTTATATTATTATGATAGCTACTAATTAGGGCAGGACCAGCTCGAACATCACACTGATGGGGGAAGGGATGTGACTTTAACATGTGTACCGATAACACTTTGTTTTACAGCACAATAAACCACTCCCTTGCCTGATAAAAAGTATATATATATTTTTAGAAAGCTTGTGGGGAAACTATTACTCTATTTTTGTTTTACTT
>NC_056728.1:84963867-85071367 GCF_019279795.1 Protopterus annectens
TTGGTTTGGGCATACCTTTGTCCCTCTTTCCCATATACACCTGCTGTGGATTGGGCAGAACTTTGCACTTCTTTCCCATATACACCTTCTGTCGATTGGGTAGACTTTTTCCCTTCTTTCCCATATACACCTCCTGTGGATTGGGCATACCTTTGCCATTCTTTCCCATGTAAACCTTTTGTGGATTGGGCAGACCTTTGCCCTTCTTTCCCATATACACCTGCTGCAGATTGGGCAGACCTTTGTACTTCTTTCCCATATAAACCTTCTGTCGATTAGGTAGAATTTATCCCTTCTTTCCCATATACACCTCCTGTAGATTGGGCAGACCTTTGCCCTTCCTTCCTATATACACCTCCTGTGGATTGGGCAGTCCTTTGCCCTTCTTTCCCATATACACCTCCTGTGGATTGGGCAGACCTTTGCCCTTCTTTCCCATATATACCTCCTGTGGATTGGGCAGAACTTTGCCCTTCTTTCCCATATACACCTCCTGTGGATTGGCAGACCTTTGCCTTTCTTTCCCATGTACTCCTGCTGTGGACTGGGCAGACATTTGCCCTTTTTTCCCATGTACACCTGCTGTGTATTTGGCAGACCTTTACCCTTCTTTACCATGTACACCTCCTGTGGATTGAGCAGACCTTTGCCCTTCTTTCCCATATACACCTCCTGTGGATTGGGCAGACTTTTGCCTTTCTTTCCCATATACACCTCCAGTGAATTTGGCAGACCTTTGCCCCTCTTTCTGATATACTCCTTCAGTGGATTTTCTCTGGATACTATAGCAGCTTATTGTCCCATTGGGTTTAATTTCTCCAAGCCTTTGGGTTTCTAATACCATGACAGGAATGGACCCCATTTCATAGCCAGGTATGATTAAAGTTCATAAATTTAGTATTATTTCAGTCTTTCTGTTAGCCAATAGTGCTCTTCATAGCACCCGTGATGTGCCCTGAATTTATTCCTTCTGCAATTCATGCAGAATTGCACATCAGTACCATATCTAAATAAGACTGTAATTTGTTTTTACAAGACCCATTGCTCCTATAACCATTGGAACTGTCTAGGAATCCTTCCTCCATATGGCTTGCATTTCTGCGTCCAAATGTTTATATTTTATGACTTTGTGTCTCTGCGTGAAACACTGTAATTGCTAGGTGTAGCAATTTCAATGATGAATGCTACTTTTTTTTTTCATGGACTTCTGTATCTGGTTTTCTCACCTATATTTTTTGAATTGTTGGTAATGTGTGATCTCTTGTGATGTACACGTCATCATTCTGCCTAATGCTTTGTGTTTCATGTTTGCAATGCTTTTCAGCTAATTCTATATTGTAGTGTTCGCTCAATCTCCAGTGCAACAACCTTGCTACCTTATTGTACCTTTCAGTGTACAGGCTCTCTGTCTTCAGAGTATCACACCCAGCAACAAAGTATGTGACTGTTTTCAATTTTTCTTTACAAAACCTACATTTCTCTGCTTCTCCCACATGTTCAATGGACTTTCAAAACAAATGTGTACATGATCCACTATCCTGTGCTGCCATTATGTGTACATGATCCACTATCCTGTGCTGCCATTATGTGTACATGATCCACTATCCTGTGCTGCCATTATGTGTACATGATCCACTATCCTGTGTTGCCATTATTACCCTTTCATTCTCATTCTTTGGTTTCAAATAACCTGTTCTTAACCATTCCTGCATTAAATCCTGATCAACATGAGGTTATTCCAGATGTCTATAATTGCCATTATGTTTATGGCTTTTCCATATTTCTTTTCTTTTCATTTGATCCTTCTCATTATATTCTTTCTTTTTTTTTTTGGCACCTTCAGTTGCTATCTGAGTTTTGTCTACTTCTGATTTGATTTCCATATTTGCTTGCCAACTGAAAGCTTCTGCTAAACTAAGCTGACAGGTTATCACAGACATCCTCTCCTTGTGTTGTAAAACTTTCACTATGCTTGGATCTGACAAGATCAGTAGATATGCATGCAGTCATGTGATTGCAGATCTATACATGTGATTAGTTTTGAGGAGGCCAATAGCTCTTTTAAAGTGTGGAATATATACTCTTGGTATACACCAATTTTATATATCATTTCATAAGTGTGAAGCATTTTTCTGTCTTAACAGATCCAATACCTTTGAAGCCTATCAATCACAAGAAAACTCAAAACAGGAAGATCAAATTGATTTATAGCTTGGACTTTATTCCTATAAGTCAAGGCTATTTTCAATATTAGTTTTAGTCTTCTGAAGTATTCCTTAGATATGTTTTATTCACAAATGTTCATGTTTTATTGCTGATCCTTTATCACTTCCCAACTATTTATATATTCCTTCCTTCTCAAGTTCCTTTATATCACATTCTTGTCCAAGACTGATATTTTCTTGGTACTGCAACGTTCTTGCCTTAAATACTGGTTTTGCACATTTATAAGGACCAAATGTTATTCTTTTATCATCTGAGGAAGTTTTAACCACTTGCAATTGTGCTTTCAACTCCTCATCTGGTGAACTGTACAGTTTTAAGTCATCTACACAAATTAGATGAGAAATCTTTAAACAATGTTATTTTCTCAAATCCAAATTGTAACCATGACCTAGTCTGTTAAGAACAAGACGAAAAACAGTAGTAGTGACAAAGATTCACCCTGGAATATCCCCTTTGAATTTTTATCCTTGCGATATAAATTTGGCTTTTGTCATGACTTAATTGCAAAGTGGTTTGCCATTGTTTCATGGTCACTGTAATGTAATTGATCAATGTAGGATGCAACTTATACATCTGTAAGCATTCATTTATCCACAAATGTGGGATACTGTCAAATGCTTTATGTAGTCTATCCATGCCATACTTAGATTCTTCCCCTTTTTACAGTTCTCCATTATGGCATTATTTATTTATTATTTATTTGACATTTGTTTACTGAGGTGGTCTAACTTGTTCTACAGAACCCGTTTTCAGCAGAGGCCCAGGGAGAAAAGCTCCACATACAATACAATACAAATACAGTATAATCCAATATAGTGAAGATTACATTAGAAATACTATACAAAAAAGTAGAAAGAACAAACTGCTACAAGATGTTGTAATATATTACTATACATCTAAACAGTTCTATACAGTTAAAACATTACAGATGATAATAGTCACTCTCATCATACATGATGTAGAAGTAGCAGCTAGAAAGTTATAGTTATGCAGACATATAGTGAGAGAGAGTTAAGAAGGATAGAAGCCATAAAGGCTGAGCAGTAGTTTAAGGATATGGTATAGAAGCAGAGAAGGAGTTAGAAGAGCTTTAGGGTCTTGCAGTTTGTGAGGGATTGAAATGTGAGAGAAGAGGAAGACCTGAGCATTAGGCAGGCTTTATGCAGGAGCAGAGCCATGTATTTTTGAGATGATTTTTTGAAGAGGCCTTGAAATGGGTTAGGCCAGGCATAAACCTGGTAGCTAGAGGCAGTGAATTCCAATGTATAGAGACAAAGTATGAATACAGAGAGTGACCAGGTTTTCTTGTGGGTTTTGAGATAGCTAAGAGATTTTTTTCTTCTGGTCATAGTGATAAATTTGGTGTGTAAGCTGTGACTAGACTGGCTAGTGCAAGGCAGGCAGTAGGCTTGAAAATAAGGTTGTGCAAGGTGGATAGCTGAATAAAGGCAAGTTGGTTGGGGAGTTCACGCCAGTTTAATTCTAGGAGTGGCTTACAGTGGTGTGTGCAATATTTAAAGTTTGTTGCAGACTTTGCAACTTTGTTGTAGCACTGTTCCAACTTGCTTAGGGTAGAATTTTGTAAGTTAGTTAAGATAGGGGCACCATAAAGAAGAGCGGGAAGTAAAATGTTTTTGCAAGGGTAGTTTTGGTTGCTGCAGTAAAACAATGTTTGTTTCTATATAAGAGTCCCAGGTTTTGATAAATTTTCTTTATATTTTGCTGTATATGTGGGTCAAATGAAAGTTTATTGTCAATGATAACACCTAGAAGTTTGGTTTCCTGCACTAATTCTATGGCAATATTGTCAGATGCAAGGGTGTTGAAATGATCAGTGACAACAGAAGTGTTTTTGTGATGGAAGAGTACTAGTTTTGTCTTCTTTGTATTAAGAAAGAGTTGGGCATTTCTTAGCCAGGATTCAACTGCTATAAAGGACTATTGAATTTTTGAGAGTAGTTCTGGTAGTGATTGAGCAGTGCAGTTTATGGTGGAATCATCATGTATTGAATGAGTGTCCCAGGGTGAGAGGCAGTGTGAAGGTCGTTTGTGAAAATGTTGAAGAGTAGGGGTCCTAGGATGGAGCCTTGGGGGACACTAGTAGGGTTGTGGAGAAAGGGTGAGAGCTTGTTGGACCATTTCACTGCTTGTTTACGATCCTTGAGGTAGATCTGAAACCATTTTATTGTGTTATGTGAGAAGCCTAAGTTAGAAAGTATGTTCAAAAGTAAAGGGTGAGAAACTGTGTCAAAGGCCTTGGCGCGATCAAGGAATACTGAGGCTGTATAGCATCCTGTATCTCTGGCCTTGTTCACGGTGTCTGTAAAAGATAATAGGGCTGTGACTAGGTTGGAAACCATGTTGAGTTTTGGTTAAAAGATTGTTTTGCAATAGATATTGCATTACCTGCTGATAGATACCTCTCTTGAGAATTTTGGATATGGGTGACAAGATGAATATAGGACATACATTGGATGGATCAAAAGAGCTGCCTCCTTTGTGAATGGGAGTGATGTGAGATTGTTTCCATATGGTAGGTACTTCTGGTTCAGATAAAGACCTATTTATAAGGATACTGAATGGTTAGGTGACTGAGTTAGCAGCCAGTTTGAGGCAGTATGGGGGGAGATTGTCAGCTGAAGTAGAGCAGGGTTTAGTTTTTGTAGCAGTTTCTTAATGGTGTCAGTGGGTATGGGCTGAAATAAGAATGGGGCTTGTATGACATTTTGTTGAGTATGGGGGTTAGTAATGACAGGGTTAGAAGTAGCTGATGGCCTGGCGTTGGTGTCTGAATAGGCTGAAAGGTGGGGGGTCCAGCATTAGGGGTGTTAGTAGGTCTGAAATTGTTTTTATGAAGTGCTTGTTAAAGTTTTCAGCTATTTGTGATGGAGGGGTATCAGGTGATAGGGTGTGCTCTCCATTACTTCCAGGGTTAAGTAGGGAAGATATGGAGTGCCAAAATGTACTGGGTTGATTTTATGCTAGAATTAATGCTGGGAATAATATGACTTCTTATCTCTGTTGATTAGTTTTGTCACTTTGTTACGTAGTGTTTTGAAATGAACATGATTTTGTTCATTTTTGTTTTGTTTCCAGGTTGACCAGGCTAGGTCCCTTTGCTTCATTTGGTGTTTACATTCCTTAGAGAGCCATGGTGCTGGGGTATTTTTGATTCTTTTCATACGAATGGGAGTTAGTGTATTAAGTATGTGAAGGGAGGTGTTATTAAAGTATAGTACAGCGTCATTAAGGGGTAGTTGTTTAAGGGGTGTCCAGTCTATTTCCTGTAGGAGATTTTTGAATTTATGCTGACACAAATTTATTGAGTTCCGAATTGATTTTATAGTGTGTACTCTTAGTTATTGGGAGTTTGTTCTAAGGGAGTAAGCTGGCAGATGATCGCTCAGGGAGCTAGGCAGTGTACCAGAAGAGGGGTAATTAGCAGGTTGGGATACTAGAATCCAGTCTGAGGTGGATAGGCAGGCAAGAGTTTTGCTGTATCTTGTTGGATCTTTGGTAAGCTGAGAAAAATCATACAGATGTATACTATTTGTGGGGAGTCAGAAGCTATGGTTTGCTAATCTATATTTACATCTCCTAAGATTATTGTTTCAAGGTTAATTGTTTGGGATGTCCAGGATAAAATATTTTCCAACACTGGTATATTGTTACCTGGTGGGATATATATTACTATTATGCAATTTTTTTGATATATTGAGGTTCAAAAAGGAGATTAGTACCTCAGCATTGGAAAAGATGGGTATATTATAGGTATAGGGTGTGATGTTGAGTGTAGAGGGATATAGAAGTGCTATCCCCCCCTTTTTTTAGATCTATCTCTTCTTTTTATTGCAAAGTTTGGTTGTATTATTTCTAAGTCTTTTACATTGGGATGTAGCCAAGTTTCAGTAAGGGCTAGTATGTCAGGTTTGTTTTGATCAATCCAGGCATGCAGTGCGGCTATTTTATTACATATACTTCTATGGTTAATTGTAAGTAT
Organism: Protopterus annectens; assembly: GCF_019279795.1. Classification (NCBI taxonomy): domain Eukaryota; kingdom Metazoa; phylum Chordata; order Ceratodontiformes; family Protopteridae; genus Protopterus; species Protopterus annectens. Next base: position 84,970,094 of record NC_056728.1, read on the forward strand.
GTTTAAGTCTTTGGGGTTACTCTTGTGGTTAGGATTAGTGGGTGGGCCAGGGTTAGGATGTATGTCTCCACATTTGAATAGATAGGTAATGAGGAATGCATACCATGGGAAGTGTTGTTTATTCCTAGGTGAGAGTACTGGTGTCAAGTGTGGTTTCATAGGTGGTGAGGAGGCCAGTTTGTGGCTTGAATAGAATGGGAGGGTATAGGAGAAAAGCTTGGAGGAGATACATGAGAAGCTGTGTTGTTTATTGGGGAGAGGGTTAGAGGAGGTTGTTGATGTGTATTGGTGTGTGGGGGTATGTGAAGATATAACTGTAGTGAGGTTGAGAATTAAGAGTAAAGAGGTTAGGCAAGTTAGGAGGAGCATGTTAACAGTGATAGTGGGCTTAAAATAATAAACGTGGAATCTGTGTGTCTGAATGTAGTACAGGTGTAAATAAAGATCATGTGATATGTGTGCAGCTGAAGGTAAGCTTGGAATGTTTTGATTTCAGAGTGGGCTTTGATAATGTGGTTAGGTGTTTTACCTTGCAGTTTGTGATAAGGGTGGGTGGGGTTGATGTGATTGGTCAGTAGTAAAATTATGGTGCAATGCTAGTGTGTGTGTGTATATAGTAGAAGAGAAGGTGGTAAGCCTGGAGTTAATATAAAATAGTTTGAGGTGGTGATTATATTGTGATGGTAGAGTAGAGTAAGATGCAAAAAAGTATAGCAGTAGGCATGTGAAAATAAAGGGAATGGATGTAAGGGAGAGCAGATAAGTTTGGCTAAATAAAATAAAGCAAGTTGTGCATGAATTGTGGGTGTGGAGATGGTAGGGTTGTATGTAAATGGATCATAGGGATGAGGGGGAGTGGTTTGCTTAGGATAAGAGTAGAGGAGCTGGGGAGGGTGGGATATGGGGGAAGGGCATGGGGACAGAGTGAGTAGAGAGGACGGAGTGGGAAGAACCCCCCAGATGGCTTACCACCATAAACAATCAGTGAGGTAGGATGTTCATGGATGCAAAAGACAAGTTGTCTGAACTCTAAATACTTGTCTCGAGTCACAGCATCTAATTTTATATTTATGGGTGGGAAGAACCCCCCAGATGGTTTACCACCATAAACAATCAGTGAGGTAGGATGTTCATGGATGCAAATGACAAGTTGTCAGAACTCTAAATATTTGTCTCGAGTCACAGTATCTAATTTTATAGTTATGGGGTGGGAAGAACCCCTCCCCCAGATGGTTTACCACCATAAACAATCAGTGAGGTAGGATGTTCATGGATACAAATGACAAGTTCTTTGAACTTTAAATACTTGCCTCAAGTCACAGCATCTAATTTTATAGTTATGGGCTTTTCAATGTCTTTCCAGGGATATATTACACTGATAAGAGTGAAATATGATGAAGTGTTAATGTAGCTTCCCCTTCAGCAGTAAAAGGCCTATGAGTTGGAGTGGGGATTCATCACTACAAAACAATGCACGCTAGACTTAACAAATTAAGTTATTTGCATATTGCCTTACATAGATTTAACTTTATTTGTTGCTTGTGTACCTTTTGCTAACTGCAGGTGAAATTCAGCTGTGCAAGTTCTTTAGGTAGTGTGATATGATAAGTCTGACTACTGCTGCTACTGCAAAAGGAATATGTGCTTGTTTCACTGGGAGGGATGGATAGAGAGAGAGAGAGAGAGAGAGAGAGAGAAAGTTAAGGATTTCTTGATGGTTCAGCTAGTTAGGTACAGTACTATTTGTTTATACTCATCCACCTTAAGTAATGTTTGGCAAACAAGAGTAGTGCACTATATTTCACAGTTTTGCATTTCGGCTTTCTAATCTTTAAACAGGACAAAAAGCATACAGGAGATATTTATAGGTATGCAACTTTGGGATTACTAAACACAAATAGGGTGGCTTCCACAGTACAGAAGAACAGAATGAAAAATACACTAAACTAACAAGAGATATGTGCATGCATGCAAGTGTGGGGTTACTGAGATGTAGGTTTAGAGATGTTAGAGAGACAGGAAGCAAGCCTATCCGTTAGTTCCCACTCTTTGCTACACAACATACAATCTGTAAATCTGATATTTAAGCACTTAGAAAATGCAGCCAGCTAGAGTGTGTAACATATATAAAAATTAAAAAAGGAAGCAACACTAGAGAATGACAAAACTCTTCACAAACAGAAACTCTCATTTACTAACAATCATCTACATTATCTAGTAACTGTGCTGTTCATACAAACATAAAATCAGGTATTACAATAGCAGCCTTCAGTAGAAGTGAGTGGAAACATATATACATAATATAAACATATGTACTGCAGATTAGTAGGGAGAAAGAAAAGAGAAAAAAAGAACACTTAGCCAGGTGGCAACAGAATTTAGACTTTCTTGATGTAACTGCAGTACAAACAAGAAAAATGTTGATGGTTTCACTGAATCCTACTGTAAAACACCCATTCAGTAGAAACTTGCTAATACAATTGCTACACACTAATAGCAGAAAGACAAACTTTGATGCTATTACTGCAACCTAGAATAAAAAGTCAGTAGACGTGCTGATATATATACTACACGTTAACAGCAAAGACACAACACTTAACCACAAATAAACACAGTGAAATCTTAGTAAATTTCTAGTACAAGTTTGAACCAAAATGAAATAAACCATAATGATTAAGAAAATACAAGAATCCAATGTACCTTTTTGTAGAGTGAAAGCAGCTGGATGGAGACATACACTTGGGACATGGGATAGTGAAGTGACTGTGAAGTTAGAGCCACAGCGGCAAATTTAGTGGGAGAACAAACTGTGATGCAGGGAGGAGCATTCAGTTCCTTGAGTGGAAAGCATACCTCTCAACCTGGAAACATCAAAAATCTGGACAAAGGCCCATGAAAAATAGGTACAAATGTGTACTCTGATTAACATAAAATTTGCATGCATAATTATGTAACCCCACCCCAATGGAATTGTGGGATACCAACTTTCAAATGCAAACTGAAGAACAGACGACCAAAATATGGCCCCTGACCTGTAGTAAATGGTAACATTTTTATTTTAAATGTGAAGCAATGATGTTCACTGGGAATGGAGAAGATGAACCTTAGGATTTTGATTTTGGTGACTTGCAGTACGTGGGTTTTGTGGTAAAAGTAAGGCATTTAATGGTAGGCATTAGCAATATTCTAATCTTAGCAAAATAATATTATAGTTTGGTAGGACCTCCAAAAAGTCATTCTCCATGGCCTACTGATCAGTGGTGTAGCTAGAGTTTGTGCCATCTGGGGCTGTCTGAGTTTGCCACCCCCCCTCACAAAATCATGGTTGAATAGCACCCCCTATATACAACCCTCCTCCATGCAGCCATTCCAATGTCCCATTACTTGCCTATTTTGCCCTATTTACCATAAGCACTAATGTGCACACTGCTTTACTTCTACAATAATTTGGATTTCATTTAAAACTTTTTTTACATTTTATAGCACAAACACTAATAGACATCTGCTAAACAAAGCAATACAATCTCACAATGAAAATAGACTTAGGGGATTAAAACTTCTCTGCCCTTGAAAGTAAACTGACATTCTTTGAAACCCACATTCAAAAAAATGCATCTGACCAGTGGCAGATAAAGTTTATCTTTGGGCTGTTTTCAAATAATAGGTCCCCTGCACATGAAACATAACACCTTTCCGACCGTATTACATTATATGCCTTGAATAATACAACACACTTGTTACAGTGCATTTTAAAATTATTGTTTTGAACATTTTTCAAGTAAGCAATGGAACAAAGTGCATGAACCAATAGTGACGAAACTGTCCAATTCAGAATATTTCCATCATAAAAGTCTACTCAAACTTCTATGTCCACCAGTATCAGTAAATATGCATAATCTCTGCAGAAGTAAAAGTAATCTAAATAATTCCACATTAAAGAGATCCTTGACTAATGAAGCAGTTGCTGCTAGCAAACAACTTTATATTTCATTGTTTCATCTACAAATAAAGTGCCTGTTGTGCCCTTGAGGAATAAACTGCCTATGTTACATTACAAAAAATGACAAGCTAGTAATATTGCAATACGGAATGGATGGCAAACTAATAACAGGTTCATAGTTACTAGGTATCTCCTCCAAAGAGGATATTCTCAAGATTGCAGCATTCACTCCCTTTAAAAGTACAACACAGTACAGTAATCCACATACATACTGTGGGAGTAGAACCCACAGCCTTCTGCATCAAAAGCAAGTATTCTACCTGTTGTGCTACTAACACAAACAGACTTAGCATAAGCAGCACTAAACTTCTCTCCCCCTGAAGAACTATGCAGCACAAGAAAGCTGAAAAAAGGCAAAATTTATGTGGGGGGGGGGTGAAGACCCTAAAACAGGGACACATTTTAAACATTTCTTGTATAATCATAGAAAACTTGCTAGAATAAAATGTTTTGTATTTCCATGCACTTCCCGAAAGATAGGAAGACTGAAACTTAAATGGTTATCATTATTTAGTGAATTCCTTTTCACTTATTGCTAGAAAACCACAAATTTTAAGAGAAACAGACCAAGCACACACACACACACACACACACACACACACACACACACACACACACACACACACACACACACACACACACACACACACACACACACACACACACACACACACACACACACACACACACACACACACACTTCTTTCTGCCCAGAAATGGAAACGAGCAGCAGATTTACTGAAAGCCCAGCAAATGTACTTACACACACACACACACACACACACACACACACACACACACACACACACACACACACACACACACACACACAAAACACACACACACACACACACACACACACACACACACACACACACACACACACACACACACACACACACACACACACACACACACACACACACACACACACACACACACACACAATTCAGTTGTTTCAACCCAGGGACACACAGCTTGTAAATGGACACTTCTTTCAGCCCAGAAATGAAACTAGCAGCAGATTTATTTACACACACACACACACACACACACACACACACACACACACACACACACACACACACACACACACACACACACACACACACACACGATTCAGTTTTTCAACCCAGGGACACACAGCTTGTAAACAGACAATTCTTTCAGCCCAGAAATGAAACGAGCAGCAGATTTACTCACTTACACACACACACACACACACACACACACACACACACACACACACTCACACACAAGATTCAGTTGTTTCAAGTTCAACCCAGGGACACACATCTTGTTAACGGACACTTTTATCAGCACAGAAACAAATATTCACAAGAAACGAGCAGCAAATTTACTTATGGACACACACCAATAATGAAATTGAATGGATTGGCAGATTTTTTTTTTTTTACTTCAGGTCCGAATGGCATGCAGATACTACATACTTCAGTAAGAAAATACTTGAGAATCTTTGAACAGGTTGATAGTTAAATGGACAGCAGCAGAGTTACTTACACAATTCTTATGACCCCAGATAATTTCACAGCAGTGGCAGCAGATAAAATAAAAAAAAAAATACCACAGCCGGTAGAAAGCTATGCCCCTACTTTTTTTCTTACCTGGAGGCTGGCTGGGACATGTGGGTAGACTCTGCAAAACTTATCTCCGCCATTGCTGTTTCCCTACAAATAGTTTAAAATAAATTCTGACCGAGTCCAGCTGGTAATAGCTGATATCATCATGCACACCCCTGTAGGCTGGTGATGCGTGATGATGTTAGCCATAAATTTAAAGTGGTAAACTGGTAATAGAAAAAAAAAATCAGGAATTAAAGGGGCCACTCAGGAATTCGTGGCACCCCATTATTTTGCCCTCAAAACCAGAAAATACCAAAGAATTTGGTATGGTTGAGAGGCATGGTAGAAAGTAGTCCCCTCCCCAGATGGTTTACCACCATAAACAATCAGTGAGGTATGATGTTCATGGATACAAAAGACAAGTTGTCTGAACTCTAAATACTTGTCTCAAGTCACAGCATCTCATTTTAAAATTATGGGCTTTTCAATGTCTTTCCAGGGATATATTACACTGATAAGAGTGAAATATGCTAAAGTGTTAATGTAGCTTCACTTTCAGCAGTGAAAGGCCTATGAGTGGTGGTGGGGATATCCTTCCAACAGATTCAACACTACAGAACAATGCACACTAGACTTAACAAATTAAGTTATTTGCATATTGCCTTACATAGATTTAACTTTATTTGTTGCTTGTGTACTATTTGCTAACTGCAGGTGAAATTCAGCTGTGCAAGTTCTTTAGGTAGTGCGATATGATAAGTCTGACTACTGCTGTTACTGCAAAAGGAATATGTGCTTGTTTCACTTTTTGTAGAGTGAAAACATCTGGATGGAGACACACACTTGGAACACAGGATAGTGAAGAGACCAGTATAGCAACAAATGATACTTTGCTCCATATTAAAAACTGAAAAGAACGTACGATCCAAGCCAAAGACCACAATGAGGCACAATGAACTTTTTAGCACTTTCATCCACTTTAATAATGTGAACTTCCTCAGAAAATGAGAACAGTCACCTGTCCCTCATATTTATACTTAAATACAGGAAATGATGTAACCAATGTTGTAATTTGAATACTTGATGTAAAAAACAAATTAAAAATGATAATAAATGATGAACTATTAGTACAAATGATTGTATACATATATAAATTCATAATAAAAACATATGTAATTGTATACATGTAATTACGTCGGTATAGACCTATGGACATGTGCCCAAACCTTGCCCATGCACTAATGTACAAAATCCATGTTACCTGTGCACGCACACACACACACACACACACACACACACACACACACACACACACACACACACACACACACACACACACACACACACACACACACACACACACACACACACACACACACACACACACACACACACACACACACAATGTGCGTGCACCCATTTCCCAAATAAAATTACACTTTTAAATTCATACTATCTGTACATAAGAAAACACTTTATGTTGATAACCTCATTCAACCTTGGAAATACGTCAGCTCCAAATAGGAGCTGCCACAATGCCTCCTTTTGTTCCAATGTGTTGTTCGTATCACCTATAAATGTTCCCTTCTCCACATAGTCTAAAACAGAAAATTCAAATTTCTTAAAATCTGTGCAGGAAAGTGCATGTCTTGCTAAAGAATTATTTTTGTCTTTTTTCTTTATAGCTAAGACATGCTCATAAATCCTGCGTTTTAAAACTCTTTTGGTTTTCCCAATGTAGTAATTCTTGCATGTGGAACAAATAGCTATATACACTATGTTTTCACTATGACAGTTAAAATATTTGTTGGCCCAAAAGGTCTGTCCCAAATGTTCCATTGCAACAAAAGATGAATTACTAATAAACCTACATTGTTTACAATTTTTACATGCAAACGTACCCTTTTTATTACTGACCATCCTTTCTTTGTCTTTCTCTGACCTGTTAGATTTTTCTAACAACTGCTTAATATTAACCACCTTCTTGTATGTAAACTTTGGAAGTAGACCCAAGGACACTGTCAATTCCTTGTTCCCAAGAATAATTCTCCAATTCTTTTCTATAATATCTTTTATAGACCATATTTCATTCACTATCGGTAGAGGAAATGCTATTTGAAATTCTTGTCTATTCTTATTTGAACAGTTGTTTACAATTACTGGGGCTCCAACCACTATGTCATTAGATAGTAAAATTGGTTTAGCTACTCCGTCCCTTAAAATAGAAACCTCATTTTCAATTACATCTAACCATCTCTTGTCATAGCCCCTTTGAATAAACAACTGTTTTAAAAAAGTGAGCTCATCTAAATAAACATAATCCTCAGAAGTTAATCTACTCAATCTGATCATTTGTCCTTTAATGACTCCCTTCTTCATGTGTGGTGGATGCAAACTGTCCTTATGTAGATATTGGTTGGCAAAACATGATTTTCTATAGATTTTACTACTAAATTTGCTGGTGTTATGGTCTATACTTAAAGTTAAGTCCAAAAAATGAATGTGCTTACCAAAACCGCCTACCTTAAAAAATAAAAATTCTGTAGTACCATTCAAATCTGCAACCATATCTACAAATTCAGATTGTCCCCCCAACCATAGAAAAAACAAATCATCTATGTACCTGTAATAAAGTTTGACCTTATTATAACTCGGATGTGACTTCAAAAATTTGTTTTCCCAATTAGCCATCACTATGTTTGCAAAAGCCGGTGCTACTCTTGCCCCCATAGCTATGCCCGACACCTGTTTGTACAATGTCTTGTTGAAACTGAAAATGTTATTATCAAGCACCATTTCCATTAGTGTACAAACAGTGTTCACCTTATCACCAGAAAAATCAGTATTGTGTGTGAGATATTCTCTCAAAAAATCTAAACCTTCATCTTGATTGATGGAAGTGTATAGACTCCTGACATCAAGTGTACCAAAAAATATATCCCTATCTGATGTCCCTATTTTGCTTAAATTTTCTAATAAGTGCCAGGAATCCCTTAAATAATGTTCAGACTTCTGTACTATCGGGTTAAGAACACTGTCTAACCAAATGGAAATGTTTTCAGTTTTAAATTGTCTAGCGGAAATAATGGGTCTAAAGGATGGATTCTTCTCATTTTTTTGGATTTTAGGGATACCAAAAAAAGTGGCCATTTTTGGATGTTCCACTAATAAGAAATCATAATCCCTTTTATCAATTTCCCCTTGGCAAAACATATCAAACAACAAAGTGTCTAATTTCCTATAACTACACCTTACAAAATCAAGTGAAACTTTTAGATATGTAGTGGTGTCTTCTAATAACAAATTTAAAGATTTTTCATAATCACAGGTATTCATGATGACTATCTTTCCCCCTTTATCAGCTTTCATAGTTCTAACATCAGGGTTCTTAGATAACTGTTTCAAAGCACACAATTCATCTTCAGATAAATTGCTTTGAACATTGCAACAACTGATCTCCCTAAATTCCTTTTCACAAATATTCTGAAATATCTGTAAAGTATTGACCAAGGGTGGATTAAATACACTTGGTTTACTAGGCATTGAATTTGACTGTTCAACTAAACTGTTTACATCATGCATTATATATTTGAGGTTAAGCTTACGCAAAAACAATCTGAAATCAACCATTAATCTACCAATGTTCACCCGATTGGTGGGAATAAAGGAAAAACCTTTTCTTAGAACATTGTTTGTTGTAACAGAAAAAATCAAACCACTCAAATTGACAATATTAATAATAAAATTGTCACTTGGAAGTGGGTTTACCACCTCCGCTTGTTCTTTCCCTTTATCTTCCCTTTCTGTTGTGTTGAGTTGTACCACTTTGTAGTCCGTTTCATAATGGGCCCCTGTTTTCGAAAAGGGCCACTAGTCTGACCATTCAGATTTCCCACCACTTCAGCAAAACTAGTTCCCGCTACAACTGTGGTGTTTGTAATGTCAGTCATGTTTAGAGATTGCTCTTTATTGTTCTCTAATGGTACCACTCTACTTGGCTTAGGCGAAACTCCTTTGTTAACAGTAGTCATCCCCTCATTAGTGTCAACCATTGTGCCTACTGTATCGTCGATGTTGTTGTGAACTGGTTCTGAAGCGCTACCAACCTCAATACTGCAAATATAAGCTTGATTTAAGTTGTATGCGTGAATATCCCTTTTTAATTTGTTTTGTTTTCTAGCTATTATTGTTGCTCAGTGCCTATCCGCTTTTGCTTCAACGCTATTATATAACGTTGTTAAATTATTAAAGCAACTATAATTTTTTATGTTGTCATCCAATGATTTAATGTCATTCTTCACCTTCACAATCTCCTTTTCATAATGTGATATCAACACACGCATCATAGCCAGACCAGTTTCATTATAAAGTTCTATGAGCTTGTTACACAATTCATCTCCTGGTGACACACAATTTGGAAACTTGGCTGTTCTCAGACCCTGCGGTACTATTTTTCGCTGTATACACTCCCCAAGATATTGCGTTTCCAAAACCAGCGTTACATGCCTGAAAACAAGTCTTTCCATTTCAAAAATACGTTTTTTGCATAAATTAATGTCATTTATCTGTTTACTGCATTAACTGAAACTTCGACCACATTCTTGAATGGATTCTCGTTGTCTCTACAAACGTATTTCCACACGTTGTTTTCTGCCATATTATGTTGCTCATTTCCTTCACCATTTCGGTTCACAGGATTTACGTCACTACTGGCATTCAATACTTGTGGAGGGCGTGGACTGTAACCTTCTTGAGAATTTAAAGTGTCCTCACACTTTTTGTCTTGCACAATGTGTATTTGACCTTGTAAACAGTTTTGAACTATCTTCGTGATAGTGTTCGTTAACTTATACTGAAAATCAGATGTCATCAAATGATCTTCACCTCTTTCAGGAACTGGATATATTGAAAGATTTAACAAATCTTCTTGAGAAGAAACCTCAGTGGCCATAAGCGTTGGTTCCGTACTGATGAAATAAACGAACTTGAAAAACTAGCAAAGCACACACCTTAAACACCAAAAACTGAAAAGAACGTACGATCCAAGCCAAAGACCACAATGAGGCACAATGAACTTTTTAGCGCTTTCATCCACTTTAATAACGTGAACTTCCTCAGAAAATGAGAACAGTCACCTGTCCCTCATATTTATACTTAAATACAGGAAATGATGTAACCAATGTTGTAATTTGAATACTTGATGTAAAAAAACAAATTAAAAATGATAAATGATGAACTATTAGTACAAATGATTGTATACATATATAAATTCATAATAAAAACATATGTAATTGTATACATGTAATTACGTCGGTATAGACCTATGGACATGTGCCCAAACCTTGCCCATGCACTAATGTACAAAATCCATGTTACCTGTGCACGCACTCGCACACACACACACACACACACACACACACACACACACACACACACACACACTCACACACACACACACAGACCCATTATTTCCGCTAGACAATCTAAAACTGAAAACATTTCCATTTGGTTAGACAGTGTTCTTAACCCGATAGTACAGAAGTCTGAACATTATTTAAGGGATTCCTGGCACTTATTAGAAAATTTAAGCAAAATAGGGACATCAGATAGGGATATATTTTTTGGTACACTTGATGTCAGGAGTCTATACACTTCCATCAATCAAGATGAAGGTTTAGATTTTTTGAGAGAATATCTCACACACAATACTGATTTTTCTGGTGATAAGGTGAACACTGTTTGTACACTAATGGAAATGGTGCTTGATAACATTTTCAGTTTCAACAAGACATTGTACAAACAGGTGTCGGACGTAGCTATGGGGGCAAGAGTAGCACCGGCTTTTGCAAACATAGTGATGGCTAATTGGGAAAACAAATTTTTGAAGTCACATCCGAGTTATAATAAGGTCAAACTTTATTACAGGTACATAGATGATTTGTTTTTTCTATGGTTGGGGGGACAATCCGAATTTGTAGATATGGTTGCAGATTTGAATGGTACTACAGAATTTTTATTTTTTAAGGTAGGCGGTTTTGGTAAGCACATTAATTTTTTGGACTTAACTTTAAGTATAGACCATAACACCGGGAAATTTAGTAGTAAAATCTATAGAAAATCATATTTTGCCAACCAATATCTACATAAGGACAGTTTGCATCCACCACACATGAAGAAGGGAGTCATTAAAGGACAAATGATCAGATTGAGTAGATTAACTTCTGAGGATTATGTTTATTTAGATGAGCTCACTTTTTTAAAACAGTTGTTTATTCAAAGGGGCTATGACAAGAGATGGTTAGATGTAATTGAAAATGAGGTTTCTATTTTGAGGGACAGAGTAGCTAAACCAATTTTACTATCTAATGACATAGTGGTTGGAGCCCCAGTAATTGTAAACAACTGTTCAAATAAGAATAGACAAGAATTTCAAATAGCATTTCCTCTACCGATAGTGAATGAAATATGGTCTATAAAAGATATTATAGAAAAGAATTGGAGAATTATTCTTGGGAACAAGGAATTGACAGTGTCCTTGGGTCTACTTCCAAAGTTTACATACAAGAAGGTGGTTAATATTAAGCAGTTGTTAGAAAAATCTAACAGGTCAGAGAAAGACAAAGAAAGGATGGCCAGTAATAAAAAGGGTACGTTTGCATGTAAAAATTGTAAACAATGTAGGTTTATTAGTAATTCGTCTTTTGTTGCAATGGAACATTTGGGACAGACCTTTTGGGCCAACAAATATTTTAACTGTCATAGTGAAAACGTAGTGTATATAGCTATTTGTTCCACATGCAAGAATTACTACATTGGGAAAACCAAAAGAGTTTTAAAACGCAGGATTTATGAGCATGTCTTAGCTATAAAGAAAAAAGACAAAAATAATTCTTTAGCAAGACATGCACTTTCCTGCACAGATTTTAAGAAATTCGAATTTTCTGTTTTAGACTATGTGGAGAAGGGAACATTTATAGGTGATACAAACAACACATTGGAACAAAAGGAGGCATTGTGGCAGCTCCTATTTGGAGCTGACGTATTTCCAGGGTTGAATGAGGTTATCAACATAAAGTGTTTTCTTATGTACAGATAGTATGAATTTAAAAGTGTAATTTTATTTGGGAAATGGGTGCACGCACATTGTGTGTGTGTGTGTGTGTGTGTGTGTGTGTGTGTGTGTGTGTGTGTGTGTGTGTGTGGGTGTGTGTGCGAGTGCTTGCACAGGTAACATGGATTTTGTACATTAGTGCATGGGCAAGGTTTGGGCACATGTCCATAGGTCTATACAGACGTAATTACATGTATACAATTACATATGTTTTTATTATGAATTTATATATGTATACAATCATTTGTACTAATAGTTCATCATTTATTATCATTTTTAATTTGTTTTTTACATCAAGTATTCAAATTACAACATTGGTTACATCATTTCCTGTATTTAAGTATAAATATGAGGGACAGGTGACTGTTCTCATTTTCTGAGGAAGTTCACGTTATTAAAGTGGATGAAAGCGCTAAAAAGTTCATTGTGCCTCATTGTGGTCTTTGGCTTGGATCGTACGTTCTTTTCAGTTTTTGGTGTTTAAGGTGTGTGCTTTGCTAGTTTTTCAAGTTTGCTCCATATTACTTTCTTCTGTTACCTTTTTGTTCTATTGCCATGATTTAATTTTATTCTACATGACTAAACTCTATCTGCACCAATTCCTATACAATTTGTACATTGTTGGAAAGTAAGTTATTGGTCTATCGTTTTTAGAATGGCTTACTGGTTCACATTTAACTCATTCTGTCTAACAGAGCTGCGGAAATTTGAGGTGTAACTTCCAATGGGAATAAGTTTAATACGTTTTTGATAGAATAAAATTGTGTCCTCAAATTTCAAACAAACAGAGGTTACTAAAGAAGTGTACATGGCAAATTCATCAGCACAATTTTTAGTGGTAGTATTCTTTCGATTATAGGTCATAACTGGATTTTATAATTTACAATAACACAGTAACTATCAGGTTTGTAATACTTTGTAAACAATTGCAATATCTCAGCTACCACACAAGTTAAATACATACTGTCATTTTGTTCAACCATCTGAGAGTTTTCACATGAGGCTATGCAGTTTTGTCTACATTTCTTGGTTGTTGAGATATTTAGAAACACGTTATGTATGACAATATAAATAATATTAACTAAACAACAATTAATAGGTTCATAGGTATGTACTAGGCTAATGACCACAAGGGCCTATTTAAGCTTAACATTGCATTCCAAATCTCTGATAAGTTCTGGTGCCCTTGATAAGTGTAAGCAGGGGCTTTGGAGATGAAACATTTACAAGAAGGGGCCTGGTAGATGAACCATTTACAGTCTGCCTGTCTCCATTAAAGACATAGATGCCAAACCAGGGATGCATTTTCTGTTACCAATCCAATTGCTACACTTGAATTAGGTTAAGGAGGAACTCTACCTCACATGGATGGGGAGCCAGTTTCAGAGAAGGGGTAGTCTCTGGGATACATACCTGTCTCTCCAGCAGGCATACCTCTCAACTGTACAGATTTTCGCAGAATGTCCAGATTTTACCTCTTATTTTTGATATGCTTCTGATAAAATTGTGTTTTTCTGGCAAATCACTGGCAAATCATTGAGGTGTGAAGTCAGAAAATAATGACACACATTTGAGATTCAGACTTTCTGCTTTTCAGAAAAGTCATGTTAATGCAAAACCTATTATTCTATCAACTTTCTAAGTTTGTAAAAACGATATTTAAGAAACTGTCCCTATTTTTGAGCCTGTATCATGCCATTATTTATGGATTTTTCCAGATTTCTTGCTCCAAGAGGTTGAGAGGTATGCCAGTAGGTCCTATTTGTATCACAGGCAAGGTTTACATCTTTAGAATGGGTAATTCTGGTGCTGCTTGTTTTTCAGATATACCAGATGTCCATCATGGTGGGGACTGACAATGCCTTGTGTACCAGGCATAGATCTATCCTCAACAGCTTGTAGGAAACAGACTACAGGGATATGGTGTTGAGGTGGTCTGTGTAGGACTTATGCCCTGTATTCTTTTAGTGAGGACCCTCTGTGGACATTCGAATTGTTGGTTAGGCACATACTAAAGGGAGCATTGTACTCAGTAATGGGTCTGATGAAATACTAAATACAGTGAAACAATGACCTCCCTGGACCTAGATGCCATACATTTGTTTGTAAGTTGCACAACATAGAATGATTATTTCACTGCTGTACACATGTGATGGTCAAAGTCAAAATTACTGAGAACAAAAACGAAAGTTCCGTATAAACAGACAAAAAAACTTCTTTAATCAAAAGAAAATAACAATTCCCACTGCATGAGCGCTTTCGTCTGCCCAAAGCAGACTTCATCAGAATACTGAATCAATGGTGCCTCTAGTTTTTATACAATTTTTTTAAAAAGGTAATTAATCAATAATTAGCTAATTAAACCAATAATTTGGTAACAATGAAACAATTTTAGGTAATTTTAAGAAAAACTCTTTTGATGAATAGGTTAACCCATAGTTAACCATGTGGTTTAATTTAGAAGTAACATTTTAAAGTGCATAATGCCTAAAAGGTTGTTGTTATATGTAAACATCAGTGATTTGTTTTGTATATAGTTGTTGCAAAATACAAAATTACAATGATTAAAATTAAACAGAGGTGAATGTAACCTATTGAAAAAAATATATATACAATAAAAATAATAAATAAATCAATTGTTTGGATAAAAAATTCTGTTTGAGTTGAAAAATATTGTGTGGATATTCTGTGTTTAAAATATTGTTATAAAACATGTATATGAAAAAATATAAAAAGTTTTTTTCTTATAGATATATACACATAAAAATTATATATATATATATATATATATATATATATATATATATATATATGTGTGTTATAATGTATATATAAAAATTAATTTAATAAATACATAAATATAAAACAACTAAGGTGATCACAACTCCTGTCAATATATAGTGGAATAGTAACAGCAAACAAGGGATCTACACCTAAATGTGGTGGTGTGACATATATAATTCAATTTTAAGATTTTAAAGAAATTCATAATGATAAAACCATAGACCCATGATGTATTTGGTTGAAGAAATAAAATGTTTGTTGTTAGACTGTAGTGGCTTTATCTATTAAAATTGCTTTAATATTATTCTATAAACTCTATAAACTCTATAAACATTCTATTGAGTGTGTTGGCTTCATAGATTTTAAGTTAGGAATTTTGGACTTGATTAAAACAGACCCCAGGGGAGGTGACATTAAAAATATTTTATTACAGAAGGAGATAAAATGGCAGTTGAGACTAAAGTCAAATATCCCACCGGGACTTAACGAATATATTAATATTAACCATTAGCCATAATATATAAGACATAATATTAGGCCAACGAAGGTACGCCCATTCATGCATGTCTCCACGCAGAAGACGCTCTAGCTGAGAATCGAACCGGACAGCGTCTTACTGTGAGGAGACAACACTACAGCAGCACCACCACCGCGGGTTAAATAATCTGAATCAGTGTATACTTTATAATACCTGCTATATAATACCTGCATTGTAAATACATGTTTACATTATGTGTTCTATTGTATGTCATAATATTATATATTATATCTATTATATCTGCTGAAAATGGGTCCAGTCGGACACTCCTGGTCAACAAATGTAAAATAAATAAATAAATAAATAAATAAATAAAATAATAAATGCCTTGGCCAGGTAATGGTAGGCAGTGTAAACCACTTTTTCACATCTGTTGCTTTGGTGACCTTCTCAAAGAAGTGAACTAGGTTGAGAAGACATGACCTGCCCATGAAGAAACCAAATTGGGTTGTATCCAGTTTCTGGAGGTTTCCTGTGTCATTATTGATCATTCCTATAATAATTCATTCCATGGCTTTACATATGAGACTAGTGAGACTTATGGGTCTGTAATTTCAAGGGTCTGTAGATGGCACCTTTATGCAGAGGGATGACAGTTGCTGTTCTCTTTTCATGAGGCATGAAGCCTATTAGGAGGCTGCATCGGAACAGCAATTCCACAGATCCTGATCGGTCATGTTTCATGCTATTTAGAAGGCTTCTTGGGATATTGTATGATCCCATTGATGCAGTGTTCTTGGCATTAGAGAGAACATTAAGGATCTGTTCCCTAGCAATAGTAAGAAGAGTTATACATGATGGTATTATCTGAGGTGAGGGGGAGAGAGGAATAAAGCTGGAGATTAATTTGCTAGATAGTAGGTTTGCTATATCTGCTGACTCAGTATTGGTGGCTCCAGTAACAATGAGGTCTGCACACAATTTTGTATTGCCTTTGAGGTTGCAGACATAGCAAAAGAATGCCTTGTGGATGTCCTTGGCCTGGGAGGCTAAATTTATCTCAAATTTGGCTTTGGTAGACTTTATTTGTCCTCCGAGTTGTTTGTTTAGTTTGATAAGAGTGCTTTTATCTTGCTGGGTGCTATACCTCCTAATTTTTGCCATGATTTTCTTCCTTCATTAAACAGCTGACTGATGTTTTGATTCCACCAGGGTGGCTTGTTTTTTGAGTTGGATCTTTACTTCTTCCTTGTGGGTAGAGCTGCAAGTATGCAGCTATTAACTTAAATGTGTGGGGTTTCTGTGAACAGTTCTGCATAGCTAGCAGTGTTCTCAGGGTTTATGGGGCTTGAAATGTTGCCAGGTTATCACCTAGTAGTAGGAAGCTAGCCTTAGAGCAGTTCTTGAACATTACAGGGTTAGCGGGATTTCTTGGTTTTATTTTTGCTTCAAAGGAGACGATTTCATGATCTGACCTTATCAAAGAAGACATTGTACTAGGGGGTGTGCAGCACTCTCCCATATTAGTGAGGACCAGATCCATTATGTTTGCATCCCTGGTCAGTGTATTGAAAATTTGGTCCAGGGAGTTTGTGTTTGCAAAATATTGGTGTCATATAAAGTGAGGTAATTAAAGTCACCCATGAATATGGTATTAGGATGGATGGTGAATGTTTCCAGTACGTTTAAATGCATGTTATGGGTCCCCCGGGTCATAGACTATTCCTTTTGCTTTGTTTCCCAGTTCCCTATAAAATGTTTTAGGGTTATCAATGAATTGCTTATTTTGCACTTTTCCTTTACATTTATTTGCATATCTTCTAAGTTGTTCAGCCTACGCTGATATCTTTAATTTATTATTTACAATAGTGTATGAGAGATCCTGGTCTCTTCTGATACTCTGCATTGCTTTTATCACATCTATCTTTTTAAGTTTTTTGTTGATCTGTTCCGTCTTCTATATTCTTCTAACAGTGACAAGTCTTATGTTAATTGCTTTATAGTTTTCTCTATTCGATGCTTCCATAGGTTCATAGGTTCATACTAGGCTATCAGCCCTGGGGCATTTATAAGCCTAGCCCGATTGTGTTTGGCTTACGCCACCCCTTGATTTGAGTATACTGTGCCCTTTTTAAAGCTTAGTTTACTGTGCCTCTATCTAATAGTGACACGGAAGTAATCCCCGGGACAAACCTACGATCCCCCATCCACTCATCAAGATTCTTCTTGAAGAGAGTCAGTGAGGTGCTCTGCCTAACATGAATTGGAATTCTATTCCAGAGCGAAGGGAGCCTCTGGGTTATGAATCTGTCCCTCCAGCATGTTCTATTTATTTCTGTGCTGAGGTTCAAGTCCCTCGAGCGCGTGGCTCTAAGGGATTAAGATTTACTGAGGTGGAGCATGTCCATTAATTCTGGGCTGGACATAGCTTTATATGTCAGGCATAGATCACCTCGAAGTAGGCGGTATGCAACTGAGTAGAGCTGGAGTTTTTTTAACTGAGCAGCATATGGCATCTGTTTGAGTCCCTTGATCCTCCTGGTGAGGAACTTTCTAATTGCTGCAGGTGTCGGGTAAGGTACATCCCAAAGGGGGCATTGTATTCTATGATGGGTCTGATGAGGGATGAATAAAGGGGCATGATTACCTCTCTTGATCTAGATGTGAATCCTTTCATGATGAGGTGGGCTATGTAGAAGGTCTTTCTAACCACTTTGGCAATATGGTTGTCAAAGGAGAGATTGCTATCAACTTGGGTCCCCAGATCCCTAATTACTTTCTCTGTACTTAATGGGTTACCACCTATGTTGCAATTTGTGGGCACATTGTTTTTGCCAAAGGGTATGACTATACACTTTTTGGCATTTAGCTTTAGACCATGGCTCTGGCACCAGTTATCCGTCTCTGCGAGACCTTTTTGAAGGATGTTTGTGTCAGCTGAAGAGTTGATTATGGCGCCCAGTTTGCAGTCATCTGCGAACTTGGTGAGCCATAGTCCTCCCACGTTGACCTGTACCTCAGAAAAGTAAATACCGAACAAGAGAGGTCCCAGGACAGAACCTTGTGGGACACCACTTGTGACCGGTTTCGAGTCTGACATGGCTCCAGCAACTCTGACACTGTGGGTTCTGTCTTTGAACCAGTTTGCGACCCATCTTGTGACATAAGGGTTTATATTTAGGCTGGATAGCTTATCTATGATGCCCGAGTGGGGTATTGTGTCAAATGCCTTTGCGAGGTCCAGATAGGCTGTGTGGACTACCTTCCCTTCATCTATGGCCTTGGTGACTGTTTCGAAGAAGTCGACCAGGTTCAAAAGGCAGGATCTGCCCTTGACTCAGCCAAATTGGGTAGGATTTAGTGTCTGTAGGTCCCCAATGTCTTTGTTTATGAGTTCCATGATGATCCTCTCCATAGCCTTGCAGACTAGGCTAGTCAGGCTTATGGGGCGATAGTTTCCAGGGTCCGCAGAA
The DNA here is from genome assembly GCF_019279795.1 of Protopterus annectens. NCBI lineage: Eukaryota > Metazoa > Chordata > Ceratodontiformes > Protopteridae > Protopterus > Protopterus annectens. Next base: position 84,989,523 of record NC_056728.1, read on the forward strand.
GCGCCACCTTTGTGGAGTGGGACCACTGTTGCTGTACGCCATTCTTTGGGCACATATCCTGTAGTGAGGCTGAGATTGTACAGCAGTTTTACATGAGGGATTAGTTCTTCTTGGAGTTCATGTAGGACACAACCCGGGACGCCATCTGGTCCCATGGAAGCAGTGTTTTTTGCTTTGGAGAGGGCGGCCTTCACCTGAGCATCAGAGATGTTTGGGAGGCTGCACTCTGCTGGGATAGATACTTGCTCTTTTGGGGGGGAGGGGGTGGAGAAGTTTGCACTGAACCTGTCTGCCAGGATATTGGCGATGTCTGTGGGTTCAGTGTATTTTTTGTCGCTTAGAATCAACTCAGAACAAGTCTGGGAATTGCATCCCAGGTTCCTAACATAACTGAAAAAAGCCTTATGATTGTCTTTAGTGTCCTGTGCAATTTTTCTCTCGAAGCTGGCCTTGGAGGATTGTATGAGGGATCGTAATTTTTTGCTAGTACTGATCAGAGATGCCTTCCCTTTTAGGGATTTTGCTCTATCATGTAGTAGCTTCCTCCTTCTGTTGTACAGTTTATTCATGGCTGGGGTCCACCAGACTGGATGCCTGCCTTTGGATGATTGGGTCTTGATTTTGTTTGGGATAGCATGATCCATGCATTCCTGGAGATGTCCGTAGAATGCGTTTATATAGGATTCTGCTGTTTGGGCCGTAGATTCCACTGGCCCTGGGGCCTTGAAGGATTCCACTTCGGTTTTGAGAAGTGTGAAGTTCACTTTTGAGAAGTTTTTCACTGTGTTTTTCTGGGCTGCGGGTGGGGTCGGGATGTGGATATCCAGTGAAATTAATTTATGGTCTGATCTTACCAATGAGGGATATACTTCTGGTATGGAGCATAGAGTCCCCATGTTGGTAATGATCAGGTCTAGTATGTTTTCCCCTCTTGTGGGAGTGGTGACTAGTTGTTCCATAGCATTTGATATTTTCATGATATTTCCATAGCATATGATACTTCCATGATATTTTTGTGGTAAGACTTTATCTTTTATTTGTTAACCGCACAGTGATATTTCCTATTTACTTCTGTTATATCACATAGATTTCTGTTAATCTTTTAATACTCTTGATTACATCTTTTAATACTCTTGATTACTGTGTTCATCTGCTTTATCAGATTTCTAACATTTGGGGTTTTATTTACTTTTTGTAATCTCTTTCTTTCATTGATTTTAATATGTCTATCCATCTCTATTAAATAAAGCAGCTTTTCCCTTAGATCATTTTCTTGTAAACTGAGGGCACATTCTTTATTCTCCATTTCCTGTGAGCATTCTACAGAAACTTCCAGTACATCTTCCTGTGACATATCCTGTTCAGCTGTATCCTATGTCATCCATTGCTCCTTTGTATGGGAACTCATTGGACATCACTCCACAACAGTGACTGCACCAGAGTTGGCACTATTTCCTGCTCCTTCCCTTGCTGTGCAACTCCAACTGAACTTTTGTAATGGTTTCCTACTGAAGGCTCCAGAGCATCATCATGTGACAAGTGATCAGATGCTTCCTGTTCTACCTGTTTCTCCTTAATTTGAGGACTCATTGTGTGTGACATTACCTGAGTTGGATTTTCTACACTAACCCCTTCACTTTGTAGGTTATTAATAACTTCAGTTTATTTTTCTTTAAATTCTCCACTACTAATCATCTTTTCTTCTCTCCCCTTTGCTTTCTTGTGTTTTATATTGTAAAATTTTATATATATAGATGCCTGTGCATGTGTTTCGCTTCAAATATCTTTGATGCTGCTTTTTTTGTATTGATCAGTTTTTCTTTCTCATTTGCATAAATATTGCACCATAATAAATCTCTTTTTCTTTCCCATGTCCATTTTTCTTCTTCTTCAGATTTCTCCTGCTCTATCTGTTTCACCTTAATTCAGGAACTTGATCCATCATCCTGTGACATCACCTGTGTTAGACTTTCTACACTAAATCCTTCACTTTGCAGTTAATCTGTAACTTCAGTTTCTATTTATTAACTTCTCTGTTTTATATTCCCATTTGTGTTCTTATTTTTTGTATTGTGAAATTTTCAATTTCTAGGTGCCTTTGACTGTATTTCTCTTCAAATATCTTTGCAGCTGCTTTTTATTGATTTGTTTGGCTTTCTCCTTTGCATAAATATCACAATATCAGATCTATGTTTTATTCCCATATCCATATTTCTTTTTTATACCTTTCAAAGGTTTCTAGGTTTTGTTTTTTATATTTTTACACTACCTCTGTTGCTTCTTTTTCCAGGTGGCCCAAAGTTTTTTTTGTCTATGTAATGCTTTTTATGGATTTGTTGTACAAATGAACATAAAGTACATATTCATACCTTACACCTCCTTATTCTACCTTCTTCACTCACTTCCTTACGTCTATCAATTTCTCTCCCCTATTTTTTTGGTAAAATTACCATAAGCCTGCTTTTCTCTCACTTCATACTGCAGTTCCTGATTGTATCACACTAACTTACCTTTAATTTCTCTATTAACTGGCTAAAATTTCTCTAAATATTAAATCATTGTCATATAACTTGTATCTGTACTTAACAAATGTTTCATATTATATTTAATTTGGCATAATTATTTAAACTGTAGATGATTTTGTATTATTTTTGAAGACTGTAAAATTATTGTTTTCAAAATATTTTGTAATACTTAAGAGTTTCCCCTGGGTCTCCTCTTAAAATGGACTCCTACTTAGTCAGACTTTCCTGGTAATCAAATGTCAATACATAAATACATACATACATACATGCTTAAATAAATGTATGTTTATTTGGAGCATTTGACAGTTTTTCTTGTGCAAGTATTTTTCTTTCCTTTTGTCTCTTAGTCATTTTGAATATCTTTTATTTGGAGATTCTGGGCTTCTTGAATAATAGTAACAATGCATAATTGCTTCCTTATCCTCAATATCCCGCATTTCCCCAAACATGATACCTATATCATGCCCCCTACTCCTTTAGCACTTCAGAAAAAAAAATCCCAGTTCCAGTAAACTTTGGACACACCTTTGCCTTTCCTTCCCATGTACACCACTTGTGAATTTCCTCTGGACTCTTTCCAGCAGCTTAATATCCCTTTTTGATATGACATTGATAACTGCACATGGTGTCCAAGGTGTGGACTAAAGTGCACATGATAGTCAGGGTGTGAACTGGTCTGATGGTGGTAGAGCAGAAGTGTCTGATATGTCCCTTTCACTGGTGACCCATTGTAGATTCAATAAACATCCACATGTCTCTTTCCAGCTCTACTGCTGTCACCTCCATGCCCTACAACTGGTACTTCAAACCAGGGTTACTGTGGCCAAAATACAGTACTTTGCATTTGTCTTTAATGAACCTTAAGCACCACTTTTATAAATAGTTGAACATGCTTTCTGAAACATGCCTTAGACTCTCCCTGATACTCCCCTGTTACAGCTCTATTTGTGTTATTCATAGTGAAACTGACACCTCCTCTCTTCCCTCACATTTGTCCTACATAAACATACTGGAGTCAGGATCATGTTTTTATTACTTCCTTAATCACCTTCTCCTGTTTTATATAATGAAGGTGTCAGTCCTGCACTGTAAAGGTGCTGCAAGCCACTTCCTATGTCTAACTCTTATCCCCTATTCCTGCAGGTTTTCAAGCAGCCACCTATGTGTGACTGAGTCAAGGACATTTTGATGTCAGGTACATCATGTCTTCAAGGGCTCTGATGTCAGTTTCATCTGTAAACAAGGCAGAAACCTGAATCAAATTTGAGTGAGTAATGTTTCTGTCCATGAATCCATGTCAGTTGTTATCTCTGAGACTATTGTACTCTAGAAAAACAGCTGCCCTTTTCTTTAAGATTACTTTCTTGACTTTAGCTGCCTCTGTTCTTAGTGTAATAGTCCTGTAGTTTTACTGATTTTCCAACTGCCTCACTTGTACAATGATTCTTAACTTAATGTCCACTAGTCCGCAAGCATTTTTGTATTGGCCAGTGATCTGCTGAACAGCTTCATCTGGGATTCTACTAATAATCTGGACAGATTTCTGAAGATCCAGGCAGGTAGCCCATTTCGTATCTGTGTCTTGTCCTTCTTTATTGCAGTAATTTCCCTTTGTAATGGTTACATCTCTGTCCTGGGCTCCATCCCTGCTCTTTCCACTAATTTTGAGCTGCTTCTAAGCATGATATCTTGCCATCTCCTTTCTTCATGATGTCCAGTGTGCCACATCTATTCAGTACTATTGCTTTTTCCTTATCTTCCACAGTCTCACTCTTATGCTTTCTCAGTTTATCCAGGCCTGTCTCTCCCCTCGTTTTTCTGAAATATAGCTAAGGAGCTTTCTTTCCATTCTTGATTACTCCTTTTTACTTCATTTCAACTTTCACCTTTGTGGCTTGCATTGTTTACAGTATGTCTGTCTCCTAATTTTTTTAAAACTTCTGTCTGCCGCCTATGTTTTTTAACTTTCTGTCTGTATTCTACATTTTTTAACCTTCTGTCTACCTCCTACATTTTTTAACCCTCTGTCTGTCTTTTACACTTTTTTAACCTTTTGTCTGTACACTACGTTTTCTACCTTCTGTCTCCTACATTTTGTAACCTTCTGTCTTGTACATTTTTTACCTTCTGCCTGTCTCCAATTACTGTGCCTCTTCCCCAAGTTCCTCTTTTTTATGCCTGTTAGTCTTATCATACCTCCTTACTATTATAATCTTCTTACTGTTCTCAGTCTTTTATTTTCTCTACATGAATTACTATTTACCTTTGCAATATTTATCCATACCTGCTTTTACTCTACCTCTACTTATTTCCATGTGCTTTATTATACCTTATTCGGCTCTCACCCCATCATTTGACTTCTATGCCCTCTCTACTGGATCTCTTTCCATTATTTCTGAATCATTTCCAGCTACAACAATAATCCAATACACTTGCAGCTCTGTCTGTAAGTTTTCAAAATTGCTCACTTCCTCTTAATGCAATGCTCTCACCTCTGTTTCATTCAGATTGGCTCTTTCCAAATGCCCAAGTGAAATCTGACTCTTTTTTCCTGTAGGCAGTTTGATTGGTTACACATTCTGATTGGCTGGACTACATCCATCCATTCATTCAGAGCCAACACTTCTGTCCTTGACACATGGCTGCAAAAATATTTTTATCTTTGGTCCAGAATAACACCTCCGACATACCGTTTCACCTATGGTATGTATTGGAAAGTAAGATTTGCTGTTGTCACAGACTAGGTAATCCTAGCAGACAAGACAATCACAACTGACCTTGAGACTCTTTAACTCTGGCCTGGCACCAACAAAAGCCCAACTCCACTTTTGTACTTTAGAGGTACAGTAAAGAGCAAGCATTCATTGTTCTCCATCAGTTTATAACCATGTTCTTCATTTAGCTTCCTTTAGTTCAATTTCCTTAGTAGAATATGAATTATGCACAGCACAAGATGTGTGAGGGTTTCACTGTCTTATGAATGGGATGCCCCACCTTTATTTGTAATTCAGTCTAACCTAAGCTCAGTTCCTCTGACAGTCCATGAGAGGCATGTCTTAGCTGTGCTTTTTGTACTCTTTCTGTTACTTTAATTATTGTCAGATGTGGCCCCTCAAACACTCTTTTACCTGTTGGCATCTAACATTTAAAATTATTTCTGCCTCCAGAGTTGTAATCTTCCCCACAGACAGGCTGTATGAATCCTTTGCTCATGGACCTTCATAGTCATAGCCTATGCAGCTTTTTAATCCTCCTTCATTTGTTATCGTTACACACCTAGCTGCCTCATGACATCAACGTTTCCACTGACATCTTGTAGCATAGTTATAATTTGACTAACCATATCATCCTTGATCACTTTCTCTTTATTTATCTGATGGGCCTGTAAGATTGCTATCTCATCTATTGCAATCTCAGCTTTTTCCGTGGGGCTTTTCTGTCATCTATTCTGCAGTTTCTGGTGGCAAAATTATGTTAAGACTGTCACCCTGCTGAAATGCGTCCTCTAACTTTATTTCCTGATTATCAACATTTCCTTTCATCCTCCAGACATTTCTTTAAACACCATTTGATCTTTTCCCCTTTTATTAGATAATTTTTAATACAATATTTATTAAAGTAACAGACTTTTCTTTGCCAGTGTTTTCTTAATGGCCATACTGTCACTGTCTGAGTTAATGATGTTGTCTTTCTGATGTCTGTGAAAAATGACTTTGTATAATCTATTTGTGTTTCTGTCATTTTAATGAAATGCACAATACAAATGATTAATAATTCAGAGGTGTTTCCAGGTTATGTTTCATTATAACATCTGTGAAAACTAGGTATGGTGTGGTATTTCATGAGTCATTTTGTATCTCCCTGAGGAATGACTTTTGCAATGGATTGGGTCTTTTCTGGTAACCGAATAAAATTGCAATGAAACAGCCAGCATTTGTATTTCATTCCTTTTTGCTATCACGTAGGCACTGCTATGGGCTTCACCACTCCTTTCCCTTCCTTGAATCATTAACACTATACTGTGAAATGTACCTTCTGTTCCTGCCTAGAAGCCTGTACTGTCTATGGGTAATGTGCTGTATTATTTTAGTTTTTTATGCGGATTGAAAAGAAACCTCTTAACCACACTGGTTTATCCTTTCTAAACAAAGCCTAGAGTGAAATACATGTGTTCCAGACATATACTTTCACCCTGGCTTACCAATTCACTTATATATTTAATTAAGTTATTCAGCAAAATACATTGCAAAAAATAAGTCCCTTAGCTTTAGTATACATTTCTGCTGATCAAAGCATTATCACTCCAGTACTTGTTACCTAAGGTGGGATTTATGAATGTTGTGCCGAACAGAGCAGGGCTGCTCTAAAGCAAAGTATCATACCAAAGCCAGTTTAATGCACAAAGAACACAGTGCTACACAATGGGGTAAGTAACACATGAACCTTCTGAGTTAGTCCTGCATTTATCATTTCTTGTGAGAAGTTATTTTCTGGATAGAAAAATATTATATACATTTTTCCATGACTTGCTCTTGAATGGGAAAACAGTTTTGACTTCAGCAGTTTTTGATCTCGAGATTGCAAGCCTAGTAAAATTCCTAGAAAATTCTGTTTTGCCATTTTTTAAGAGGACTGCTATATACTATTTATGATCATGACATATCACCTCCCTGATTTATAATAAAATTAAATAGCATAAAGACTGTAGGAAATTAACAACAACGTAGTTGATCTCTAACATGATCCACCATAACTGGACAGTGGTTTCTTAACCTACAGCTCAATACATATCTGGAATGTATACATTAGAGATAAAGCAGCCAGGAAATAATTCAATACTATCTCTGAATGTTCCATATTCAACGGAATCAGGTAGTACTGCCCACGTGTCAGACATTAAGCAAGCTGAAAACTTGTAACACGATGTTAAACAGCAACAATGCATTTGATAGATGCATTTATTATTTGACATTTGTTTACAAGGAAAGTCTGACTGGGACAGAATGTGCCCGTTTTCAGCTGAAGCCCAGGGAGAAAAGCTCCACAATCAAAATATTTCAAAAATCAAATATGGATATTTTAAATCACAAAGTATCATGTTACACTATAAAATGTAGGCGAGAAAAACATTTTGTAAAGAGAAAAACATAGAACATATGGTAAGTTTTAGTTATGGTAATTTTGGTGGGTGTGCACAGAACATGTTTGTTTCTGTATAGCATGCCTAGTTTTTGTTGTTTTTTCTTGATATTGCTTTGGATATGGAGATCAAATTCAAGATCATCATCTGGTATGTCTCCTAATAATTTGCTCTGGTGAACTAATTCAATTTTAGTGTCATTTGCTGAAAATATTTTGTAAGATGCTTTATTAGTTGTGTGAGTTTTTGGAGTGAAGAGTTTTTTTTCCTGGCGGTTGAATAAAAGATGTGCCAGGTTTCAATGGAGATGACAGCCTGTTGAGTGATTTCTTGGAGGTGAGTTAAGGTGTTTCAAGAGCAGATGTTAGCTGAGTTATCTGCTTATTGAATCAAGGTGCAGTCACAAGAAGATGAATGATAAAAATAGTGAATAGTAGGAGGCCAAGGATGGATCCTTGTGGGACTCCTGTGGAAGTGGGAAGGCATGCAGAGATGGACCCTTGCCATTTTACTTCTTGTTTTCTTTGGAAAAGTAGCTGGAAAACCGTTGAATAGATGGAGATGATATACCCAGGGTGGAAAGCTGATTTAGGAGTTTAATGTGAGAGACCATGTCAAAGGCTTTTGATAGATCTAGTAATACTGCAGTTACAAGTTTATTGGAGTTGCAAGCTTTATTGACAGTGTCTGCAAATGATACTATTGCAGTGGAGGTGCTGTGGTCTGGCCAGAATCAATTCTGTGTATTGGTGATTATTTTATAAGATATAATAGATAAATCGTTGATATATACATCCTTTGAAGGATTTTAGAGAAGGGGGACAGGATTGCTATGGGACATAAATTTGTAATGTCAGTGGAATTTTCTCCTTTATGTAAGGGGATATGTGCCATATTACATAAGTTAGGGAGATAGGATTCATTCTGTAATTAATATTTTAATAAGAATGCTGACTGAGTATATGATTGCATCTGCAGCTAGATTTAAGTATTCCAGAGGAAGGCCATCGGCTGAGGAGGAACAAGGTTTCAGTTTATGTAAAAGCATTTTTTATGAGAGTTATAGAGACTGGTCGAAAGGTAAAGTGGGTGGAGTTGTCTATGCATATATTGGAGAGATTGTAGTTAGGTGAATTTTATGAAGGAGATGTGCTAGAGTCTGAAGTAAGGGAAGTTAGCTGCATGGAAGGGGTTGTGTTAGGTGAGTTTGGAGTTTAGTTGGCTATGCATTCTATGTACTGAAATAAGTAGCTGTTTGAGAGAGAGGTAATGTTTGGGTATGGGCTGGGATCCTTTTTTGCACATGGGTTGATGAGAGAGGATATTGAGGACCAGAATGTGTTAGGATTATTTTTATGGCTATCTTGTAGTTGAGTATAATAAGGCATTTTGTCATTAGTAACTTGTTTCTTGACTTGGTTACATAGCTGTCTCAATAGTTGATGATTTTTGTCATTCTTATCCTCTTGCCTCTTAATCCATGCTTTGCCCTTTTCTTTCACAAGGAATTTGCACTGGTTGGTGAACCATGGGGTATGACTGTTTTTAATTCTTTTGGTATGCTGTGAGGCTAATGTGTTAAGAATATTTAGAAATTCTGCATTGAAGTATTTAACTGCATCATTTAAGGGGAGTCTTTCTAGGATGAACCAGTTAACTGCTTTCAGAGCATCAATGAAAGGCTCTGGAGAAACTGAAGAGATCACTGGTAGTTTTGAGCTTATGTTCCTTTGCAGGTTGTGTAATATTCCTGTGGGTATACACTGGCAAGCGGTCACTTAGTGTATCAGGGAGGGTACCTGGGGATGTAAAATTAGGAGGGTTGGTAGCAAGAATCCAGTTCATGATAGATTGCTGAGAATTATTTTTGCCATAGCTTGTTGGTGTATCAATGAGTTGAGTGAATCCAAAGAGGTCCACGCTGCTGATTCCTGAATTTCCAGATAAAGATTGCCCATCAATGTTTACATCACCCAGGAGGATAATTTCATTTGTGGTTGTATCTGCTATCCAGGGTAGTATGTTTTCAAGTATGGAATGTTCTGTCCTGGGAGGTTATGTAGCACAGCAAAGCATATGATTTTGGCGCTGTTAACGTTTACGAATGAAATTAGGATTTCTGCTTTTCCAAATGTTGAGACTGTACCTGTATAGGGATTGACTTGAGCATATTTGGGAAGATTGTAGTTATTCTATTTGCTTTCTATGTGTTCTGTCTAGGCAAATGATATTATAACCAGGGGATAATACTTCAGCATCTTTTATTTCAGGTTTTAGACATGTCTCTGTTGTGGCTAGGATATATGGGTTGTGTTGTGTCATGTAGGCATGAAACTCTATGATGTTGTTGCATATATTTCTAAGGTTTAGAGTGACTTTTGGGCTTGGTTGGGCCCTGGGTTGAGTGAATGTCACCACATTGATTTATTGTGGAGAAAGATGGTTTATTATGCCATTTTTAGCAGAGATGGGTAGAAGTATTACCTTGACATCGGGATGGATATTTTTAAGTATTTTGGGGTTACAACAGTGGAGTGGAGTTATGGGAAATAAGCTTGAAGAGACATTTGAGTAAATAGCAGGAAGATAGTTGACAGGTGAGGATGAAGTAATCGTTGAGATGTGCTTATTTATTGTTACTACTGGTGAGGATGTTAGGAAGCTGAGATAGTGTAGTGGGTAAAGTTGCAGCTTTAGATGCAGGCTTTCGTGGTTTGAGTACCAAGACAGGCAACTTATTAAAGGTCGGGTGGCAGTATGCCAGGGTAATCCTATGGTCTAGGCTTGTAAAGACCCCAGGTCCATTAGCCTAGTACACACCTATGAACCTATAAATGAGAGGAGAAGGATGAATAAAGTAATACAGGAGGGAAACAGCATGGTTAGTGTTATAAAAATCTTGCAGTATGGTTAGATGAGGTGATGAGCAGCAGTAATAGTATGGAGAATAGGTAGGTTTTGATGTTGAAGGAGCAGAGTGAGATATGAGAAGGAATTTAGAACAGAATTGGGTGGGTATGGTATAATGAGAACATTTTGTGACTGGATAGTGCAATTAAGCACAGGCTAGAAGGATGAGCAGAGGAGGCAGAGTAATAGAGGTATAAGTTTAGATGCCGTGGAGGTGGGTGGGAACTGGGATTAGGGTGGAGGAGTTAAGTGAAGCCCAAGCATAGCAAGGGCTGAACAGAGTCTGTTGACCCATGGTGGAGTAAATACCAGGAAAACAGTCTGTAAAACTGCAACAAGATGGGAGGTAAGGCAAGTCCTGGTACCTTTAAAGGTAGTATAACACATGCTGCTAGATGACTGTTAGCATACATCTAAGATAACTGCAACAGGCAGTGCTGCAGTGAGTTTGGCTTGAAATGAGTCTACAGTAGCTGCAGAACAACTAAAATGAGAGGAAGGCCAATCAGGTACTTCAATGGCTTTCCACCAAAAACAGTCAATGAGGTAGGAGTTTATGGATTCGAAGACAAGATCTTTGAACTCTAACTACTTGAAGTGAGTCATAGCATTTAATTTAATTGTTATGGGCTTTGTTTTTCTAGTGAAATTTTATACTGCTAGAATTAAATATGCTAAAGTGTTAATTTAGCTTCACTTTCAGCACTAAAAGGCCTGTGGCTGGAGGTAGGGGTGTCCTTCTAACAGAGTCAGCACCACAGTACAGAGCACACTGATCCAAAAGTGAGTGGAAACAAGACATTTAAGTTTAATGTCATTCTTGAAAACTGCCTTACATACGTTTTAACTGAAGGTATTTCGCCTTTTCTGCTTTTGCAACTGGAGTGAAATTCAGCTGTAGAATTCCCCTTGGTAGTGAGACTGTGTTAGTATCTTTGACAATTTCTGCTGCAAAAGTTATGTGCGCAGCACAATACATTTTAACTGAAGGTTAAACAACTGGAGCATTTCTCCCCGGGGCTCCACTGAAAATTGACTTTGTTCTAAGTTAGACTTGCCTGGTAAATAAATGTTAGATAAATAAATAAAAATAAAAGCCATTTCTCCTGTTTTGCTTTTGCAACTGGAGTAAAATTCAGCTGTAGAAGTTACCTTTTATAGTAAGATTGTGTTACCTTTTGCAGCAGGAATTCTCAGAGATACTATGAGCTCAGTACGCTTACTGTAGAGAAAAGCAGCTGGATAGAACTGAGTTTCCTTGGGTCATGGTGTAGAAAAGTTGATGCAGCTCAAAAATTAATCAGTTTAATCAAAAAAAAAAAAAAGGTTAAACAAGTTAATCAGGACAACAACAATAAAATAATTTTGTCTGTGTGAGTCGAGTGTTGGAATAGGTGTCAGCTTTCCCATGACTCAGAATAAAATAAAGTTGGTAATGGTAACTGAATGAATGAATGAACACATCCACTTAACATTCATTGATGGATGAATACAATAATATTGGACTATATCACTAAAGTTTACAGGGTATTCTGAGTTTTTATTTGAAATACTATCTTTCTGTCAGTGGCAGGAACGGATATGGGCAGAGCTAACATTTTTTTAAAATACCATAATTCAAATCTTCACACACGTATTATAAACAAAATAAATCAATAAAATCAAGCATAAAATTAACAGACTCAGGTGAGAAAGGAGTAAACAGTTTACAGCTCTGAGCATGTCAGGTCAACAAAAGTCTGAAAAATTACTAATGTCATACCGCTTTTTCCAGTCTTAAAACATTTACAAATTCACATCTTGTATTTAAAAAAAATTCAGTGAAATCTAATTAATTGCAGTCCATAAAGTATCAATATAAAACATGTATACTGTAGACAAAGTCCATATTACATTATAACCCTCTGGCTCTGATATTACATCCAATTCACCCAAAATTAATTGAGAACTTCAAGATTACTTTAATTAATAGCTTTTCAAAAAGTTGTTATTTCTAAAATACCTCAGTGGTGAAGTCAACATACAGAAACAATGTACATAAATGATGCTAGCCCCAAAACAACAAACTTTGCAAAATCTACTCATTTTAGTAAAAAGAAAGCTACCTTCGATGAGTAACAATAATTGTTATGATAAATAAAGACGTGTAAAACTATGCAAAAATGTAAAAAAAAAAATTTTTTTTATTACAATTTTGAAGGTTCAAAACTTCAATCTCATGGTCTCTCCTTTTTGCAGTTTGAAGTTTTGGAACTTCAAGCTTGTAAAGTACATCCATCTACACACACACGCATGCAACACACACACACACACACACACACACACACACACACATATATATATATATATATATATATATATATATATATATATATATATATATATATAAATAACTAAACTAACCAAAGCAAAAGAACTGGTCTGGTTTAGAAGATGAAAAACTTAAATATAGAAAAAACTTCTAAAAGTATGCAAGAAGGAAAATAAAAACAAAGCCAGTGTTTAGCACTTTCATTCTTTATTAGTTAAAAGAACGTCATCAGAAAATAGTTGTAATGAGTGAAAAACAGGTGTGCAGTTTAATGAATAGTGTTTTCACACACCCCATCTGCCAATAAAAAACAAAGACTTCCTGAATTTAAATGTAAAAGTAGCAAAAGTACAAATGAGTCATGGAAGTGTTAAAGTAATAAAATTCTTGAAGCAATAAAGTCTATGTACTGACAACTTCAGACATAAACAAAAAATTAGAAATAGATGATGGTTAACAGGTTATCTTAGCCATCTTAATTTAATGTTTAGACACTCATTCAACCCTGGCTGGGAATCTGCATTAAGTAGCTGCTGTCACTTTAATTCATGCACTTCTAGCAAAGTGTCCTTGTCACCAAAAAACAAGTCTATCTGTTCTAGCACTAAGAATTTAAACTGAACAAAACCTGAGCATGACAAGCTATGTTTACATAAAGCATTTTGATGGTCAACATTATATATAGCTGCACAGTGCTCCTTAATATGGCTTGAATGTTTTTGTGTAGTTTTAAGTTACACAGACCCTTGCATAAACTACATTTGAACTGTGACACTCATAAAATCTCCAGAACCCAACCTTAAAATCACAGTGTTGGAATACGTAATGTGAGCCCACATGTATATAGTCACAGATCACACATAAGCTGCAAGAGTACATGCCTGGAGGTTTATTGTTATTACACAATTATTCCAGTAGAAAAGGCTTGTGGTGCAGCGGTTAGCGTTGCCGCCTCACAGCAAGAGGTTCTCCAGTTCGATCCTTGGCTGGGGTGTCTTCTGTGCAGAGTCTGCATGTCCTCCCTGTGGTCGTGTGGGTTTCCTCTGGGCACTCCAGTTTCCTCCCACATCACAAAGACATGCTGTAGGTGAAGTGGACACTCTAAATTAACCCTAGGTGTGAGCGTGTGCGTGTGTGTGCCTTCTGTGGAAGGTTGGGCACTGGGCTGGCAACTCGACACTGTAAAACTCCACTGCCAATCATGAGCAGACAGTTGATCTGCTGTGGCAACCCCTAACTAGGAAAAGCCGAAAGAAGAAGATGATTCCAGTAGAAAAGGCTTATCTGAGTGCTCAAAAGATGCTCACAAATACTTTTTTTTAATAAGAAAAAGCAGGTGTAGGTCCAAGAATAGTAGCGATATCCCTGCTGTTCAAAATAATGTCCCAGTTCTGTAAAATAATGTTTCTTATCTCCTTGTGGTCCAAGAAAATTTATTTATTTATTTAGTTATTTATTGACACTTGTTGACTGGGAAAGTCCACTGGATCAAAGACCCATTTTCAGTGGATGGCCAGGGGAAAGCCCCACATAACATAGCAAGTAAACATTTTCAAGACAAATTATACGGATAGTAGTTGAAATATTAAATACAATAGACAAAGTTAATGTAGTAGATTGATAATATCACTTTAAAGGTAATTAAAAAAGGGTGAAAGGTCAAATACAATGCAAAGACAGTCAGTCTGTTTCACATTTGATTTGGAAGAGGGAGGAAAAAAGCGATGAAGTTAGACAGTTGGGTGTAAGTGTTGACACAAAAGAGAAAAAGGGCCGTGGCTAAAACAAGGTGACTTGGAGGTATGGCAGTGGAGATAACAGTATTGAATGGTAGTTCATGACAACTTGTTTGCACAACAACAGAAAGAGAAAGAGAAAGAAGGCAGTGGAGGAAGATTAGGACTGGGTTTATTATGGAAGTAAGGTGGCAAATGGGGAGTGGAATGCTGAGAGTTTGGTCTAAACTGTGTCTCACTTTGGCTTTGAGGGGGACTTAGTACCAGCCAGAATTATGATTGGTTGTATTGTGGGTTTGGGCCAAAGAAACAGTTCTGTTGGGTGTTTCTGATAATCCATATTTAAGTATTGGTAGAAATGTTGACTGCCGTGATTCATTGACCTCAGTAAAAATGTTATTAATCAAAACCATAGGGTAATGTGTATTAGTGAAAAGGAAATTTAAGAAGTGGCTTTCCCTGAGGAACCAGTCATCTTCACTTATAATCCTAGAATATCTCATGAATTGTCCTCTGGCTATATTCTTTTTCATAAAAAAGGATGCTGGCTGTCAAAGTCTAAATAATTGTTCCAGCAAGTCTTTTGGTGATAAATATTAGACTTCCATGTAAGAGTATGAGTATCCAGTGCAATTTCTGTATCTAGAAACTGCACTACTGACCCACAACTTGAAAGCTTAATGTTAAGAAAAGGAATACAGTCAGACAGTGATTGAATGAAACAATCAAGTTCTTGTTGTGTACTTTGCCATACAAAAAAATAAATCATCAATGTAACGTTTGTACAATCTAGTTTTCTTAAAACCTGGCAAATGGATAACAGTGCAACTTTCCCATACACTCAGTATGAGATTTGCGAAAGCTGGGGCCATTTTGCTGCCCATTGCAACACCCTTTATTTGCTGGTATATAACCCTGTTAAAATGGAAGAAATTCCCTTCATGTACAGTGGTGACTAACACACAAAATGGTGTCTTTTTGGTGCTGGAGAAAGCTGAAAACTCTTGAAGGAAAGATTTGACATATTCTAACCCCTGTATGTGTGGGATGTTGGTAAAAAGTGACTCTATATCTAAAGTCACAAGCATTTTATCCACACTCATTGGTGTATGTAAAAAAATGTGCATGTAAAAATGCCCAGTAGTCTTTTAAATAGAACCCAGGAGTCTTTTAAATAGAAAGGTGTGTTCTGTACCAATAGGTTCAGCTGTGCATCAACAAACACAGGTATTTTTTTCTTTTTTTTTTCTTTTATTTGACACAATGTGTCTGAAAGGAGGGTCATTGACATCCTTGTGCATTTTTGGGATACCAAAATGCTTCCCAAGACTCAGGGAAGAAACAAACGTATTGAAAGTCCTCAAATGTGATGAAACTGTTCTTTTCTAAGTTCTTAAGCAATCTGTCAATGCTTGCAAAGTTTTTGGAGAAGGTTTTGACTTCCATAGACTTATAATATTTGTTGTTAACAAGTTCTGCTTCTAATTTTGAAATGTATTGAGTCTGTTCCATCAGTACTACACCTGTTTCTTTGTCTGCTGCCATGATGCAGAGACTTTTATCTTTTTCTAGTTGATGCAGGGCTGTTAATTCAGAAGGTGGGAGATTAAATCACTTGCAAGTTTTACTATGAACCAGTAGGTTTCATAAATCCCTTTCACAAACCTTTTGAAAGATGGGAAGTGTGTTGTGCAGTGGAGGGTTTGTACATACTTCTCTTCTTAAGGGAATTGTTTGACTCTGATGAACCTGAAGGTTTAATTCTAACATCATCAACAAGTATTTTCAAATTAAGCTTTCTTAGATAAAGGCATAAGTCAAGTAAAAGATCAAGTAATCTTGTGCGTTGTCCAGGGATAAATGTAAACCCCTTGTTAAGAACATTAAGTGTAACTGTTGAAAAATCTCTACAAGTTAAGTTAAAGACTGCTGAATTATATTGAGAAAAATCATTAGAGTTAACCGGGTGTAGTATCATTGGACCATTCTCCTGGGTCTGCCTCTTGAATGTCTGTTGCTTCTCTGTGTTTTTCCTGGTATTCCTCATCCATTTGGGGTATGGCCTGTGTTCTGTATCCCTTTTATCCTTGGTATTTGTCCTCTGTGTCTGGTGTCTGCTTGGGTTTGGGACAAAAGACAGTCATTATGCACTTCTGGGTCCTCAGTATTAAGCGGATTTAAAATTGGTTCAGAAGCGTTTGCTAAAAAAAGGAGGTCTGTTAAAGTATTGCTGGATTGATTTGTTGGAATGGATGTTATGGGCTCTATTGCAGGAAATTCCCCTTTAGGATTATTGAATCTGGAGACAAACCAAGGTCTTTGATGCTGCCCATTGTTCAGGTGACCCCTTTGAAGTGGGCTTGCTTGCTGGGTTCAGTATTGTAGTAGATCTGTTTGCATTTTTTTTTCTGTGAATAATGGTAGCTACATGCCTTTTAATCCTTGGAGTAGTTCCGAAGAGAATATGAAGGTGTTGCTGATAGGGTGCTGAAGAATTGTGTTATGCAAACTTTCAATTTCTCTGTTAAAGTTTTCAAGATTAAAACACTGGCGTTAATTAAAACCCGCAAGACTTGTAAACCTGCTTCATTGAAAATGCTTATAAGATCCCTGTACAATGCAGATTCCCTTGTGGTCCTGTTGGGAAATTTAAAGCTTCTCAAACCTTGTGGGACTATTTTATTATGTAAACAGCTGGAGAGATAGATGTTATCGTATTCAATATTTTTAAAAGTCATGAGCAGTCTTTCCATTTTAAACATACGAGATTTGCAGTTGTCGGACAGACCATCACTGCCTTGCTGGGATGCTCTGGGAGAAGCATAAGGTGCTGATCTCCTTCTTGTAGAAAAACGTTGGTATTACTATCCGAGTTCAGGAAATCAAACAGGCTAAACAAAAAATAAATAAATAAGATACCGAGCCTGCTAGGCTGAAAGGTAAACAAACACTTTATTAACCAAAGATACAGGTGAGCGTTTTTGCGATTAACTTATCGCTTCATCAGACAAACTAGGGAAAAGACGACCTACATTTATATCTAATAACAGCAAATCAAGTATTAAGACCAGTTAAGCACCTTCTAAAAGACATTAGTACACAGTATATCAAAAATACAAAACTATCTGGAAAATACCCTAAAGAATACAATCTAAATAAAAAACAATTAAGACATGCTGAAAATTTTATAATAAGCATGAGTTAAAAATCAGTAAACCATACATAAAAAGCTAGTTAAAAAAATTCCTATTAAATGCATATAACAACATCCACACTTAATGCATCAGGGGGTGTTACTTCAAAAAGGGCTTTAAAGTAAAAACCCCATTTAAGCCTGGTGGTTTCTCAGCATTAAAGAGCAAAATGCATTTCTGCTCAGCTCCTTTTGTCCAATTAACTAAGTTCCCACCTCTCATGCTAATGTCTAAAACCTGTAAAACCATAAACTTAAAGGTGTGTTCAGAGTCACACTGCATAGCATGTTGTGCTAAGGCATTTGCATCTTTCTTATTCTTGATATCTCTATGGTGTTCTAAAATCCTGTCCTTTAGGCATCTGTTCATCTTCCGTATATAGAAGGCATGGCAAATTTGGCAAAAAGCAAAGTAAACTACATTCATAGATCTGCAGTCTGCATAAAAGTCAAGTTGTATTCTAAACCTAAGGGTGGGATGGGTATACACATGTGCAGTATGAATGTATCTACATGCTGTACACGTTCAGTATGCAAAAGTGCTCAGTCTACTAGATTCAACCCCGGGCACATACTCTTCAGCCTTATAACATAAATGCTACTTAAGAGATTTTCTGTTTCTAAATGAGAAGCGTGGCGTGTCACTTATATTGCCTTTTAATTCATCTACAGTATGTAATAAGCTCCAGTTACATTTAATAATGCTGCAGTAACTATTGATGTCACTTGAATACTGTAAAGAGATCCTGGACTTAGCATATATAGTAGGGGTGGGTGTGAGGGCACAGCCCCCCACATTGAGGGTGTGTGGGGGGGCATAGCCCCCCACTAATTTTATACATTTTAAACCATATACATAGATACTTACAACTCTAACGAATAACTCTTTTTAGAAGGCAATATATACCCAAATAGCCAATATGGGGGGCTGTGCCCCCTCACCCCCCTTACTACATATACTAACTCAGGAATCACACTACAGTGGGGAAAAGGGCATATACCTTTCAGCGAAATGAGTTTCAGTCAAATGAGGTTTCAGTGAAGTGAGCTTTCAGTCGTGTGCTCAGTCAAATGAGTTTCAGTGAAATAAGCTTTCAGTGAAGTGAAGTGAAGTGGACCCATATATATATATATATATATATATATATATATATAAAATATACATATATATATATATATATATATATATATATATATATATATATATATATATATATATATATATATATATATATACATGAATCTGCGGTGGTGGTGCTGCGGTAGCTTTGTCGCCTCACAGTAAGACGTCCTGTTCAATTCTCAGCTAGAGCGTCTTCTGTGTGTAGACATGTGTGAATGGGCGTACCTTTGTTGAAGGTTGTGCATCAGGGCTGGCAACTTGGCACATAAAAATCTACTACCAATCATTAGCGGACCGGAGTTCCGCTGTGGCGACCCCTAACCAGGAAAAGCCGAAAGACACAACATAAATATATACATGAAATTATATTTATGTATGTGTGTGTGTGTGTGTGTGTGTGTGTGTATATATATATATATATATATATATATATATATATGTATATATATAGATTCACTTTATAATCGTGAAATACTGAAATCTCAAATTTCAGTATCTAGAGAGTATAAAGCCGAAAATGCAAAATACCGAAACCCCAAAAGCACGAAATTCAAAATTGCGACTTTGAAATACACCTTCCACCACACAAACACACATACACCTTCCACCCCACACTACAACAAACAAACAAAAAAACACACAAACACAGCAACACAAATACACGAACCTACCCTACATATAAGCAGGGGGGAAAGCCCCCCCTGCACCCCAACACTGCTACTACTTATATATACTAACTCCAAGGTCACACTAAAAAGACAAAGACGGTAAACCCACCACTACACATTCTACATTCCCCTCAAGCAAACACACATCACATACGTACAAACACCACCATCCTCAACACTTACACACTCACACTCTTACCTACATACCGTAATGTACACCTAGAACTTCCCAACACACTAACATACACTAAAATCCCTAACGAAAACCCTTAAAATATAAACACTTACCTGACTCTTCAGCTATCCATTAACACAGCACACCACCACAGCTGCTGAGTCGACATTTCCGGATATGGTTATGTGGAGTTTCGCGCAACTGGGCTTTTGAGTTTTTAGTGTCTAGATACTGAAATTCAAGATTTTAGTATTTTGAGATAGTGAAGTGCATATATATATATATATATATATATATATATATATATATATATATATATCTATAAGATTAAATCAGTAATTGTCCATTAAATGTATACTTTTTCCACATGGTTTGTCTGTTCACTTGCTAGCAGCATACTCCTTTATGCTCATATCCTTTAATTTCCTTGTCTTTTTTTTCTTCACTAGACATCTAGGGTTGGAAAAAGTATTTCGAAACAAGGATTCATTGTTAGGGCAGCATAACAAAATGTTTGTTATATTTGTAATAAGTGCAATCCATAATACTACATAACAGGAGGAATTTAATTCTGCTTCTCCTACACTTGAAGTCTGACATACTTCCATGAGTGAAGGGAAAAATTACACACCAGCACTCAGGCACACCTGCAAGTTACTCCTCTCTGCCTCTTTATTGTTCTAAATAGTTTAGGTAATTGTACCAGCTGTTTTTGTTTCCTCTCTCACAGAACTTGAGTATTAACAACATTGCCACATGCAAGACTGGATGTGAGGAGGCTATAGAATGTTTATCTGTCTTTTTACTAATGTAATCTCCATCTGTGTGGGTTGGATTCATATTTAAGCATCCTACAGCACTCACTGGTATATTAGTGCAGTTCTGCACAGCCTGATTATTTTTTGATCCAGAAGAAAATATAAGCTGCAATACCACTGACTAAACACTAGATGCTATGCACTATATTCTCATATGGTGATTATTACACTTTCTCCCCTTTTTACTACTGTAAACATTTAACTGATTGTATTTCTTAGCCACCTACTCCTACTTAATCATCATTCTTCCTCAGTGTACCATGACTTACTAATTAAATTAGCTACATCCCTTAACTACCTACTCCTACTTAGTTCTCATTCTCCCTCATCATACCATCACTTATTAATTTAACTGATTACATCCGTTAACTACCTAGTCCTACTTAATCCTCATTTTCACTCGTTGTATCAGTACTTACTAATTTAACCGGTATATCAATTAACTACCTGCTCCTACTTAATCCTCATTCTCCCTCATCGTACCATTGCTTACTAATTTAACTGGTTATATCCCTTAACTACCTGCTCCTACTTAGTCCTCATTCTCCCTCATTGTACCACCACTTAGTAATTTAATTGGTGATATCCTTTAATTACCTACTCCTGCTTAATCCTCATTCTCCCTCATTGTACCACTGCTTACTAATTTAACTGTTTTTATCCCTTAACTACTGACTCCTACTTAATCCTCATTCTTCCTCAGTGTACCATAACTTACTAATTTAATTGGTTGCATCCCTTAACTACCTACTCCTACTTAGTCCTCATTCTCCTCATTGTATTGCTACTTACTAATTTAACTGGTTATATCCCTTAACTACCTGCTCCTACTTAATCCTCATGTTCCCTCATCATACCACTGCTTACTAACTTAACTGGTTATATCCCTTAACTACCTATTCCTACTTACTCCTCATTCTCCCTCATTGTACCACCACTTAATAATTTAACTCGTTATATCCCATAACTCCCTACTCCTACTTAGTCTTCATTCTCCCTAATCGTACCATGACTTACTAATTTCAACCAAAATGTCATTCTTTGTCTTCCCTTATTTTTCTTTGCATTTCTGTCAGCTACAACTTTTACAGATATACAAGTAATCTCTTATTCTTTCTCCTGTTTCTATAGTCACAAATTGTATGATGCAACGTTAGTACTAGTCATCTGTTACACGTACTTGTTTATGCAAAATATTTATGTAACCAATATGAAAATATTATATACAATGTGGAAAAAGTAGTTAATGTGTTTTTATATATTATCTATGTATGTTAATACTGGTGCTTTTCTCCCTGGCCACTGCTGAAAAGGGTATCTATCCCAGTCAGACTTCCCCGGTCAACAAAGATAAATAAATACAAATATAAATATAATAAATGCACATATTCTCCTCTAAATTACTGAAAACCATATCTTGTACAAAAGCTGGACCTTGAACTCCTTTTTGCTGATCACTTGCAGGATTTTTCCCAGTCACTGTTTTCTCTTTACCTTTTCTAGTTTATTTTCTTTCAGGTTCTCTAAGTTTCTTCATTGCTGACATCCAGGAAGTGTACTTAATAGCCAGTAAATAGATTTTATCAAAGATGGTAGAACTGCTAGACCTTATCTCTCAGTTTCTTTTCTCACACTGGGAGAGCTGAAGTTAAGCTGTTGATTATTGTGCAGCCATCTTGGAAGTCCCCAGATGTAGCTTATTTAAGCAGCACAGTCATTCTAAATAGAGAATAAAGAAAGTAGGTAACGATGTAATTAGTACAGAAATTGTAAACTTTAGTGTATGAGTGGGGTATATTAAACAATAGGTAAAAAAATGGAACAAAAAAGTGATGCTTCAGAAGGGTACTGTCCAAAATATAGGCATTAAACATGACCAAATAAATTATATGTAACACAGATGTATATCTTGATTAAGATCTCTGTTAGTACAAAATTGCTGGCTAAAGAATTTGGGGAAAAAGAAAACTAGGTCTGGAAGTTTGAGATGTTTGAGATGGAGGAAGGTATCAGCTCAGATTACTTATGTGATCATTTAACAGGATATTGGATTTAGCTTGAGTTGTCAGTATTTAGACCAAAGTTAGAAGTCAACTTCTGAAATGTTACAATAAGATCCTTTAAGAAAAAAAAGTAAAACAGCTAAGTGAAATATCATGCAGTAATATACCTTTATGCTATAAGAGAAGGGACCCCATTATTTTATTTGTTTATTTTATTTTTTTTTATTTTGGAAAGTGAGGAAAACATAGAGCAATGTATGTGTTATTGTAATCAAATACTGCTAATACAACTTATTAAAACTTGGAATTTTACAACATCTAGAATTTTGTGTTCACCATTATTTGATGAGAAATTCTGCAAGCCCTATGATGACATACACATTTGAGTATTCCTTATGTAGTTATATAAGTTCTAGGCAGTCATTCTACAGACTATTACAAATTTAGCTAATAAACCATATCCTGATGTTCCTTCTAGTGTCAAAGATGGCAACATAAAATAGGTCAGCTAAGGATTTGAGGTTGTCCATCCACTTATTTAAGTTTACCTTTGGGTGGCAAGGGTGCTTCTCTGCTTTACTTGTAGTGGAAGTACCATAAGTATATGAATCTATTGCATTGACAAGATATGATGTATTTATAATTTTATCATGGTTTAGGTACTTTAAATGAGTATTTGAGAAACCATTTGTTCTCTAAAGGACTATAAGGCAAGAAAGGGATGGATCTTTCATGGACTGAGCACAGACAGTTTCAAATGCTTACGTGTAAGGTTTCACCATACAATTATGCATAAAGAAGGAAAAAAATAAATAAAACCAACTCCCCAAAAATGTCATTGCATAAATAACAAATTATAAAGGTACCCGGGATCTATAGAACATATTTAAAAGTATATATTTAAAACAAAAAGTCGGTCTGACATATACTGGTTTCAGATCAGTATAAGTGACCAGAATGCATAAAAAATCTTTTTATAATATCAATTACATGGCATCATCCAATTAATTCTTAAAGAAACACCCAAACCTAATATTTTATAATTTATAAATAGCCATGTATCTTGAATATACACAAATATGTGCTCACATTACCCCCAGTGATGAAATATATATTAATCAAAAACCTTCATTTAAACCTTACACAAGAAACCCCAGCTTGATAATCTAAAATGTTCACATTTTGAGAAAAAATCATGCCAGCCAAATGTATCCAGAAGAAAACAGATGTAGTCTTATCAATACCAATAAAAACAAAATATGCCCTTGGGTGTCTAATTGTATGTTTAAACAAAGCATTATATTGTTTTTTACTTCTAAAATCACTTAAGTGTTCATAAACATGAACCTTAAACTGGCATGAAGTCATTCCAAAGTAAAAAGCAGAACAAGTGCAAATAGCCACATGAATGATCCACTCACAGCAGTATTAGTAGAAGTAAAACTTTTGTTTTTTTTTAAATTCCTTTACAAGTTGAACGATGGACACAAGGACACCTCCCTAACAGGTCATTTTCCTTCATGGTCTTCTGACCAATTGATTTAACCTTATCTGACCACTTATTATATATACTTAATTTCTCAGCAATGGTTGAGCTCTCCTAACCACACATTTGCATTGTGAAGGTATACTATTTGACATTTCCATATCTAATAACAGGGTATGCCATATTTATCAATAAGCTCTTTAAACATATTGGGCCCAAAGATAGTTATCCTGGACAACGTATCAAAATTTGTATTACGTTTGGTGCTTGGAATAAATTACTAACTCAGACTTGTCTATAGGATCAGCCATATTTTTGGCTTTAAGAGTTTCATGTTGGCTGTAGCCATGTGTTAGAAATCTAGAAGTTAAATCCACAGAACACACCTCATAATCATATGACTGTGAACATATTCTTTCAGTTCTATAAAACTGTGATAAAGATATATTTTTACAACATGCCAAGGATGAACTATAGTGTCATCCAGCAATGAGTTCTCATGATGTTCCTTACTAAATAATATTGCATGTATTTTACCATTATCTTGCTTAATAGCTAGAATGTCCAAAAATAAAATTTGATTTTTATCAAAATTTAAGCTAAATTCCAAACCCCATTTATTTTTATGTAGACATCCCACAAATTCTTTTAATTCTGACAAGTCTGAGGTCCAAACCAACCAACAATCATCTAAGTGTCTATACCATACATCCATGGTATAGATATAAATATTGTGACTTATAGATGAGTTAGTCTTCCAGGTAATCCATAAACAAGGGTTGGGAGGGTGGCCTAATGGTTAAGGTGTTTGCCTTACAAACACAAGGTGCAGGGTTTGAGTCTCACAAGGGATAATTGGCTAAGCTTAAAATGGCTCACAAGAGCAGTTAGCTTAGTACTAATCTATGAATCTATGAATCTATGAAATCTTCATAGATTGGTGCAAAAGAAGAACTCATCAGTGTACCTTTCATTTGAAGGAAACATTCTTGATTAAAATAAAGAAAAAACATTTTAGTGAACACATGTTTCGTAAGAAAAAAATGTGTTAAACTCAGGGCTATACAAATTAACCTCATATAACCTCTAGTCCATGGACATTAGTCCATTCCTAAGAGGTATATTAGTGTTCAGTGATTTTACATCCAATGTACACTTAAGCCAATCAGTTTCTAACTGAGCGTCTTGCAAAATCTGAAAAAAAAAAACTTGGTTGTTTCTTGAATAAGAGATCTTAAACAACCAAGCAATGGCCTTAGATATGTGCCTAACTGGGCATATCCAGCAATTGAAACCTCCACAGAGGTTTCTCATTAAAAGAATACAGGGCATAAGTAACATGTCCTATGCAGACCGCCTCAAGAGTTTATCCTTGTATTCTGTCTCCTACAGGCTCTTGAGGGGAGATCTATAGCTGGCATACAGGCCATTGTCAGACCACACTCTGATGGATCTCCTGCATATCCATAATACAAACAGCAAAAAAAATTATCCAATCTAAAGACTTAAACCTTGGCTGTGATATAAAAAGGACCTGCTGGAGAAAGAAGTATGTATCTCAGAAATTACCCCTTCTCTGTAACAGGGTGCCCATCCATGTGAAGCAGAGTTTCTCCCTAAATCAATTGTCAATTGAAGTGTAACTTAGACAACTGGACTATGACAACTAGTGAACAGGAAATTCATCCCTGGATTGGCACCTATGCTTTTAATGGGCACATGCATCCTGTAAATGGTTCATCTCCCAGGCCCCTGCTTGTAAAATTTTCACCTCCCAAGCCCCTGCTTACACTTATCAAGTGTACCAGAACTTGCAGAGATTTAGGATGCATGGCTAGGATTAAAAAGGTCCTTGTGTTCATTAGCACATGAAACACCTATGAACCTAAGATGCAATATTTTGTTTTCTAGTAGATGGACAGGACCTTTGTGTATGTTGGGCAATACATAGAAGTATTGCATTTTATGATCCTTAACCACCAGTTCCAAAGCCAAATCCTTACTAATAATACCTTCATCCACAGCAAATACAAAAAAAGTACAATTCATGTTTACATTTCTTAGTAGGATCAAAACCATTTTTGGTAGAACCTACCACTGGATAAGAGTGATTCTGCTTCCCTCTTGTACATCACATTATCCCAAATTACCACAACTCTCCCATTGTCAGCCCTATTTACCACAATATCGCTATTTCAACTCAAATTATTAAGTGCCTGTATTTCATTGTAAGATAAATTTCTGTGGCCAAAAACATTATATATAAAATTAAAGTGTAAATCATTCAGTATAAATTTTTCAAATATGGACACATCTTTATTATACAGTGGATTAAACTTTGAAGCCCCAAATCTAAAGCCCTCACTGAAATAATCTGTTCTATCTTTAAAATCAATGTTTGATTTATTTTATGACAAAAGGCTTTGACATTATTTACCAATAGTACCCCTGGCACTGGGGTAGTTGGAATAAAATTAAGCAGTTTATTAAGCAAAGAACTTTGACCATCAGAAATGTCCAAGGAAGAAATATCATGCAGCAAATCATTAACAGTTGCTTTTGATTGTTGATTAGTCGCCTTTTGTGAACTGTAAACCTAGATGGAGATCACCATGGATGAGTGCACAGGGAGGGGACTGTCATCTGTCCAGATAGAGCTGACTAACTGGATATTCTGATAAATTCTGGAAAAAAAATGGGAATCAAGTGGAATGAGGAATTGAGGTAAAAGAATAAGCTTGGAAAGATGTGCATTATCAAAATAGATACTTTTGCCAATAATGAGACATCAGCAATATTCAACCTAGAGATATACCTTTTATCATTTTTAATAATTTAACAACACAATCTTTCCAACAAATGTAAGGTATATTAGATAAAGTTGATCTTCATGGTTTCAAATTTCTAAATAATCTGACTATGGAAAAATGTAAAACTCTGATGCAAGAAAATGTTTGACTTATAAGAAAAGTATAAACTTACTGAAATTTAGATTATAACCTGAAACATGGGAAACTTTATCAAAAAGGGAGAAAGTCAGGAAAAATGTGTTATGAGCAGTTAATGTAAATAATGACACTTTTAACAAAAGCCACAGTCTTGATAGAAAATTATTAAAGTCAGACAATTCAGATAAGATTTATGTTACAAAAGTTAAAGTGGGGGTTCCATATAAATACTAAACAATTAAAGGCAAAAGAGGAAAGCTGTCAGATTTTATTGAAATAGTGCTAGTAGTATTAATTATCCAACAAAGTAAGTTGGTATCATAAAGTAACTTTATGCTACTCAAGAAAAACTTAGGAAAGCCAAAATAGCTTAGATATTTTAAAAGAGTAGTGGGTAACCATATAACATGTTTTGAAAGCAGCTATAGAAAAGTGAACATGGGTTGTTTATTTTCTACTTAACTACTTAATTATGATTCTAGCATAAGACTGTGATCTTCCCTTTGTCTATTTTTTACAAAACCATACTGAAGACAATCTGTAATCAGTGCCAGTTTTAATTAAATTGCCAATAAAAAAGCAAACGTTTTAATATTATACATGCTAAGAGCAATTTGTATATAATTTCCACAGATAGATATTGATATGTTTGCTTTTTGGAGTAAGCATTATTTTGTATGGCATAAAATAAGGATCTACATTTCTACATCTCTGTTTATTTTTAGAAACTTTTAAATATATTTTAAACAGTTTGAAATAAAGAAATGTTATAAAAAGGAACAATCATCCATACAAGAAGAATTGTTCACTTTTATGTTGGGAATAACTAAAAGTGTTTTACATACAAAAAGTTTTGCCTCAAAATTACTTTGGTGATAAAAAAACAGATGGCATGATATAAATATGGTATATGTATGCATCAGTTGAGACATCAGAAATCCCAGAAGAAGAATAATAAATACTCTGAATATCTCATCAAAAATATACTAACAAAAGACCATTTATCATTTTTAAAATACAAGGAATGAAATTCTTAAGTTCACAATTTATGATAATTCTCATAGAGTATGTAGAAGGTATTTGTAGTCAAAAAGAAATACCACATGATACATGAAAATTAGTTGTTTTTCCTTTACCATAATAGCTTTTTCATCTGTCATGAGATAGTATCTGTTAAGTCATAAGTGTTCCAAGACTTGAAGTTTACCCCTCCAGTCTATTTCCTTTGATGGGATGAACATGAAAGGAAATTTGTCAGTATGACTCTCAAGAAGGCTCACCTGACCATAATTTAATTGATATCTAACTTCACCAGTAATAAGTCTAGGTGATTATTAAAGAAGTCTTGTTTTCATGTATTTTCAAGATAGAAAAATTAAATCTCTTATTAAAATATTTTTTTTATTTAGATGTCAATTAAGATTAAATACAGAGTGATCTTCCCCCAAAAGGCTCCAAAGTGACAATGTTTACTAAAGAGTGAATGGGGTAGTAAGTAAAGAAAAAAAATCTTTGACCAAGATTTGTACACTATGGAAAATATTATACTCTCTAGAATTTGGGTAAGGATGTCTATACGGTTCAAAATATTCCATAAGTTGTAATATAGTTTCTAATTTGAGAATAATACATTTTTGGCCTAGCTATTCTGCCATTAAGGGATTCCATTACAGCATCCCAGTCTCCTACAAAAACAATTAAAATGATCATGAAAGCACCTACTAGTGCATATAAGATCACATAAAAAACTTCCTGATTCAAACAGATGATACAGATATTGTGCACAAATATTGGACTGTTTAAATTAGTAACCTTGAAGGTCACTTAGCAAAATTTTTCAGTTGAATTTATTCCTGGTGTGATAATAATATGCAGATTTTTTTAATGAGAGTTGCAATCCAGTTACTTGCATGCTATGTACTGATAGTCACTTATTATGAACAGATCCAGCAATGGTTGGAATATATACACACCTGGTATACTGAAAACAGTCTAAAGTTAAATGCAAAATGTGCAGTGTACATGTTATACATGGCAGTCACCTTCAATGAGAGATTGTTATAAAAGACCTGGGTACTTATGTGGACAACTTTCTCACCTCAATTATTATATCTATACCAAAGTCAGGAAATCCTTCTATTTGGCCATGTTAATTACCACGAAAATTTCTTCAAGAGCCAAATAAGTCATCCTTCCCCTGTATTCTTCCTCTTAGCAGACCCATTATTGAGTTTCAATGATCCATTTTGTATGTACAAATTCAAACATGTAACCCATGTGGAAAAAACACAAGTATTTCTAACCAAGAAAATTAAAGGTCTTAAATCCTTCATCTATCCCAAAAGATTGGCATGACTCCACTTATACTCAGAAACAAACATGCTGCTCCAAGATGACATGTGTCTATCTTCTGAAGCCATGAAAAATCTGATCCTATTTGATCTCATATTTCTTTTCAAAACCCAGGGCCTCTATGAATACCCATACTAGTGACCTAAATTTACACCAAAACATAAACAAGTCACTGGAAGGATTGGCTCCAAGTACTAGACAAGGGTGGAAAGAACTTTTAGGTTTGCCTGCTTGGGGTGTATATGGCTAGGCATCTTATGATCCCTGTAACCATTTGCCTAGTATTATTCCTATCTCTATGTCATTACCTTTAGATGTTTCACCTGAAATAATGAGTTTAAACCACCAGCCAATTGCTACATAGGTGGGAGGCTGCTTATATGACTGCTGGTATTTAGAAATGGACCCAGGGTACTGGGACAGATGGTTAGGGAAACAAGATAATCTGGTCATCAAACAAATATTCTAACCTGTTTGGAGGATATAGGAGATACCACAGCCTACAAAACTTCTGGTGGAGACTGTGGACTTTGGACAATACCACAGGCTGAAAGTGGAGTGATGGACATCTAGTACAGGACATACTGGTGTGTACATGCTGAAAACTGATGCCATTGCACTTTGTATTTATGGCCCAGTTTAGTATGATGGCTGTCTGCACCCGTCCATCTCTCACTACAGTAACCAGTACTCCATGTCTCTTAAGATTCAGTTAGCTATTGGGCTCAGACTCCAAGAATTCAGAACACTTCTGTATTCAGCGTTGTCTGGAAATGTGCTACCTGGTGAAATAAAAAACCCGAAGCTTGCATACGCAGTTCACTGGTGTGTATATATGTTCGGAAACCAAAGTAACAAATACTATCCAGAACAAGAGTACATACAACAGCATTCAAACACAGTGCAATTGATTTTATTTTTGGTCTATAGTCTCCCTTATAAACCATTTTCAGCACAAGAAGTTCATCAAAAAGTCAGACACCAACAGAGGTCAGATGGGGGCCATACAAAAATAAATAAAAATGTAGTAAATGTATGCAACTTTCTTTGAATATTCTTCCACTGGTCATTTAACATACGTATTTCTTGAACTGACATTAATGGGGATAATGTGACATATAATAAAAGAAAAATTACTTTTCCTGGCATTTTCTAGGCTTTTTAAATTGCAAGATGACATTCTTATACTTAATATATTAATCTAAAAATCGTCAAAAGGTAGTACAAAAAATGAAAATAAAATAGTTTAAAAATGAAGTCTAATGCCTGACTGAAAACATCCATAGGCATATTCTAAAATTCTGATAATAACAGCAAAGTACTATTCATACTACAAACAGAAATTGTTTTCCTATGGCAAATAAAAGTATGACTGAACAGCCACCAAAATTAATCATTTATCCTTTTCAGTTTTCTCCTGGTCTAACCAGTAACTCTAATCACTTAGGGAAAACTGTATTATCTCAAGATAATAACACCTTGTATCACTCATTTGTGCTAGTTACACCTTAAACAGTCTGAGTTCCACTTGTATAGACACTGAACCTTGTTTGTATACATTTGCAGTCATTTTTTACCACAGACTTTTACTATAGCTCAGTACTGTGCTTATTGTGAACAGATCACTGCACATAATTAATTTTCTGCTCAACAATATGCTCAGATAATTTACCCATGACTTGTATTTTTTTCTTAACTTTTACTAATAGCCATCTGTCCTATTCTTTGCCAGTATTTTCATAGTCCTCTTTTACCTTATTCTAAATTAAAGTGTAGATTACATAACTTTGTTCCTGCTGTATTATATTCTGTCAGTATTATTGACTGGATAACACTTGCTGTAATGCTGTTATTGATTTTTTTAAAATTGTTTATTATTTGTAATCAAGCGTTATACATAGTATTCTATTTTTTTGTATTCTTTGACTTCGCCTGTTTGCCACAAAATGTAGCTGAAAAAGGTCTATGCACTAGTTCACCTACTATGCAAACAAATGAAATTAATAAGTACATAAATGACAAATAAAGTCAGAAAAAATATGGAGTGTGCTAATATTATCAAAACTGAAGTGGCTTGATATAAGAACTTGAGACTTAAGTAGCCATCAAATGCATTAGTATAACAGATAATGGATATGAAAGTCAAAATTTAGTTAGATAATGACTGAAACTTCATCAGACTGAAAAAGAGAGTTAAGAATACTGTAAGTAAGTCTCTTATGAAAACTATGAATAGTTCTACATTAAAACCAAAAGTAGTTCCTTAAAGAAGGAATTCTTTATCTCAGTAAATAATGGAGGGAACACGGTGCCTTAAATTCCTGGTGCGATTGAATTAATGCATTAGTGCATACTCCTTTAGAAATAATAAAAGAAAGAATATTGAGAATACAGTGACAATTTCAAAATGAGGCACCCAAGCTCAAAATAGAAATAATTATTTTAACTGGTGTTATCTAAGCAAAATCCAACTAATAACTAAAAAGCAATATTTGAGAGGCAACATAATTACTAAAGAAGAAATAGTCCATATGTGAAAACCTCATGTTAAGCACCAATCTTATAAATATTTACTACTCTGGGTTCATATATTAAAGCCAGTTACATGATAAAACCCAAATGGCTAAAATGTTAAATTTTACAGTATTTTAGAAAAAATGTTTTAGTCCTACCAATTAGAAAAAAAAACTTTGCAGCATTAGAAACATTACCTTGCAGGTATTTTCAGGATCCCTTGGTAAAAGGCAAAACTTTGGATATCTCTACTGTTATTTTTTCTTGGTTCTTTTTGCACCATGCTCTAGCTGATTATCATAGTCAGATTCACACAAACCATCCCATACAGTACAGTATGGGGAAAGGGCTATCTGGAGTGACCATTATTCAGGCAGTCATGATGGCTTGATTGGAGCCTTGCTGGTATCCTGACAATGAGAATATTATTGAACTGGCATAGTCCCATCCCTAGGAGGGGGATTTGCAACCTCCATCACCACAGGTTAATTAGATTTACTCTTCTGTCAGATGGTATCTTGGCATTTCACATCATCTTGCTACACCTCCTTTGTGGGAATGGGACATTCCTGCTGTTGGTCAAACCCCCAAAAATGGACATGGCCATCCTCCCTTGTCAGCAATGTCAAGTGCCTGAGACATTGAT
Organism: Protopterus annectens; assembly: GCF_019279795.1. Lineage (NCBI taxonomy): Eukaryota > Metazoa > Chordata > Ceratodontiformes > Protopteridae > Protopterus > Protopterus annectens. The sequence continues at coordinate 85,022,071 of NC_056728.1, forward strand.
TAAACTCAGGTCACTTATGCAGTAGCCTGGGCTTTATCCCTCTATCCTAGTGCAGCTGGCTTCTCTTATGAAATTTAATCTGGTTATTTGCCAGCATTTAATCATGTCTAGCTTATATAATTTTGTCTGTTACTGAAAGAGAAGCCTTGTTTTTCATTTGCCTCCTTGAAATATTTGCAAAGCGTCTTAAAAATTAAGCAACCTGGTGATTACTATTTGTGAATGTTAAATTGTAGGAAGTGAATCAATAGATTAGTGCACACCTTCAATAGCAATGTGATTATTAGACTTAGAGTAATCTAAGATATCAAAAAATGGTTCTAGTAGAGAACTAAGATAAAGAGCTGCAGATTATGGAAGAATTCTGGCCTTAAGTTCAATCCCATTACATTACATTTATGTTATTCAACATCTTTTAAGACAGCTTTGTAAATTAGATTCACTGTGGCATCCATCATTTAAAATACACCAGGAAGAACTCTTTTGGTGTTTGATGACTCTTATTAGTCTCTTAGATGAAGGTGTCTTGTAGGAGAGATGTTGCTTGCTTTAAGTCCTGCAGAATAATTGCAGCATTCATTTTTTTTTCTTTTTTGCTTATGCACTTTAGTCTTTTTGATTTTTTGGTTAATGGCTCTTCAGTGATCTTGTATTACATGGGTTTGCTTTTGTTAGATGTAAGGATCAAAGAAGACAGTATCATAATGGAAAAAAAATCTGTTAATCTTCTTCAAAGGTAATACGTTCTAATTGCAGGCAGCATAACATACATTTTTATTTTACAAGAGTAAAAGAATGCATAACACAGGGAGCTAAGCATAACTGAAAAAGACACAGTGAATTATGATTGGATCTCCAGCTGTAACAAAAACTCAACTCTGGAGTGAAGGTTTAAAAAAAATACAATGTGTTGTGACAGCTTTGAAAGTGGGTGAAGCAGTGTGGAAATGGTTGATATCCTTATGCATTCTCAGTCTAAGGGAAGCAGTTTAATTCAAAATAGTGGCTGTAATTTAGCAGACACCAGGCGGAAAAGGGAGTTGAAACAAAGCAGTTTCATGCCCAGCTGCTGCTGTTTACTGTCCAGTGCCAGATGTGATTTTACCATTGGATAGGGAGTGCTTAAGGGACAACACGGGATTCTATTATTAAATGCTCAAGTTATTTGTTCTTTTTCCTCCCTATTTATTGTCCCTGCTATGAGTAAACAACAGCACAGCATTTAAAATATTTTAAATTGACTGTTTCTCCTCACTAGAGTAGTACCTTATTGTACTGTGGTGATTTCACTGTCAAAAAAATTTTAGCCTGCCCTGGAAAAGTCTTCAATTAATTGATGTCATCAAGGCTACTGAATACAGGTAGTTTTCTGGTCAATCCCCTCCCCAAACTGACATCACCATGACTGTCCTAAAAACCCACCCATGCTGTGATGTCATACCTCCCTGGTCCCTTCCCTACCCATACAGAAAGAAACGGGTAGAACAAGGAAACATTACATCAGTGAAGTCTTCTACTGTGAGCTGTCACTCACAGCAGATAACAGCTCAAATTATCCTTAGCACTTTGACAGCTAGGGAAGATAGGTGTGAAGGGGGATGGGAGATGAGTCAAAGTAGTACAATTCAGGCTTCACAAAAAACCTACAGTTTAGCCATTCTAAAAGGAAGTAGCTGTAAAAAAAGCACTTTGAAAATGTCTTCTGTGGCATTTGCACTGTTTGTGTTATAAGTAATCATTGAACAGCATGAAATATTACTTAAAACTGACTGAAATACAGCAGTGTATGCATTTAAAATCAATGTAGTGACAGGAGCTTTAGGAAGAAAGATGCCTGTGTGATGCAACTTTTTACAGACGAGCACTGCATTGTGGGATACCTAGAGACAGACTAAACAATCAGAATTACTTCAAGATGCCAGACCCCATGGGGTCAGACTCAGAAATTACGCATAAAAATATTTAAAAACCTGTAAATAGTCCCAGAGTGGTGTTAAAAAGTAGGGAATGTTAAAACCATGATGAAATAAAAATGTTTTGAGTCTGTGAGTGTGGTTCTCCTTTAATTATTGCCAAGCACCCTTCTAAGTGTTTTTGCGGTTGGATGTTGAGATAAAAACTCAGTAAACATCCTTGAACCAGCATGTAATTTAACTGTTTTCCGGTATAATCATGGCCCTCCATGTAGTTCAAGGTAATTAAATGCAAACATTTAGTTAAACCAAGCAACCATAGAATAACAGAAAATCAGTGCAAATTTAGATTAGCAGTGTTTATATATAAAACATAAAGATGAGATAGGAAATAAATACTGTACACTACCATCTTTGTTATCAATGACTAGAACGATATAGTGCGGAGGGATTGGAGGAAGGGCATGTGTTTACCTCCCATAGTCCTCAACATTGAACAAGCATCACCATTAAGTACCCTTTTCAATTATAGTCTAACCACAGGCTTTGTTTCTGCAGAATGGAGAACAGCAGCAGTTATTCTCCTCCACAAAGGTGGCCTAGCAACAGACCCAGGGAATTACAGACCCATAAGCCTGATGAGCCTCATCTGTACGACCATGGAGCATATTATTATGGACCTCATAAATAAAGACATAGGAGACCTCCAAACCCTGGATCCTACCAAATTCAGCTTTGTCAAAGGCAGATCCTGCCTGTTAAATCTTGTGGATTTTTTCAAAAATGTAACCAGGGCCATTGATGAAGGCAAATCTGTGCACACAGCATACCTCAACTTGGCAAAGGCTTTCAACACAATCCCACACTCAGGCATTACCAAACAATGTAGTAAACTGAATGTAAACCCCTTCATTGTAAGATGGGTTGCTAACTGGCTCACAAACCAGACACACACTATCAGAGTGGATGACGCCACATCAGACAGCAGACCTGTTACCAGTGGGGTGTGACAGGGGTCATTGCTGGGCCCCCTACTTTTTGGTATATACTTCACAGAGGTTTAAGTCAAAACTAAGGGGTTATGGCTGACCAAGTTTGCATATGACTACAAATTGGGTGCAATTATTGACTCCACAAATTATGTCAGTATACTCGAGAAGGGTCTTATGCAGAACAACGACTGGTGTCTTAGTCACAGTCTCAAACTGAATGCAAAGAAATGTATCATCATTCCCTTTGGCAGAAACAATGTTTGTTCACACTATCACATCAACAAGAATACCCTAAGTACCCATGAATTGGTAAGGGATCTGGGATGACAAGTTGACTATGACCTTAACTTCAACCACCACTTGTCTACTGTAGTAAGGAAAGCTTTCAACATAGCACACTTGATTAGTAAATACATCACCTCAAGAGCAAAAGAGATTATAACCCCTCTATACTAGGCACTAATCCAGCCCATAATTGAGTATAATGCCCCGGTTGGCAGGTACCGTGCAAAACACCTGCAGCAATTAGAGAAACATCGGAGGTTTCTAACAAAGAAGGTTAAGGGGCTCCAGCATGTGCCATGCACAGACAGACTAAAGACCCTGTCATTTTACTCTGTATCATATAGACGTCTAAGGGGAGACTTATGCCTGGCTTACAGAGTAATCTCAGACCCAAACATACTGAACTTACTGCTTATCCATAAATCAAATGGGACTAGGGTCACCCATTCCAGGGACCTAAATATGGCCTGAGACTTAAGTAGGAAATGCTGGAGGGACAGACTTATCTCCCAGTGACTGCCGCATCTTTGGAATAGACTACCTAGTCATGTGAAACAGAGCACCTCTATGACACTGTTCAAAAGGAAAATGGATGAGTGGATGGGGCTCTGTAAATTCATAGCAGGAATAGCGCCCACAACCCTCCTGGGCATGGGCAGTCATTACTAAATGCAATCTTGGGTATTGACTAGCATTTATATAGCATTACATTGGGATGAAACGGCTAGGGTTGAAATGACCTTTGGGTTGATAGCCTAGTAATCTCCTATAATCCTATGATTATTATCATCACTACGAGGAGTTTTATAGTTTTTATCTTTTCAGATGGGTGGTACTTCACATTCTGTGCTAAGTTTGTCAAATCCTTATTGTCATTAAAATTATCTCAGAACTGAGATGGGCTCTTTGTATTGTCTGGCTAGTCAATAAACTACAAACATCCTGGATATCAGTGACTATTTCTTATAGACTAGCATTATGCATTTTTTTATGACTTTAATAGAAAGCATTCTAGTTGCCAGAGCCATTGAAAAACTTTGAAAGGTTCTGTTTTAGTTGTTCTAGACTGACAATGATATTGAAATGCAACATTCTTGTGATTACACAAAGTCAGATGAAGTACAAGCAAATAATACAAATGGAAAGTGAATGGAAAGAAACAGTACTAACATTCTGAGCAGTTATTCATTACTTCCATTACTTGCAAAAGATCCACATTCAAAAAAACAATAAACTGTTTTTAAATCAGAAAATTGAAAGAGAAGAATTGTGAATGTAAGATGTCATCAATAAACAGGAAAGTGCTCACCCACCCATAGGACATATTTTTCCAAACTTCATAATAAGGAAATACATTTCAAAAGTCTGTAGAGGCAAGGGGAGAAATCCCTTATTTAACTACAGACATGATAATTACTGCCATAACCTCTCACAATCATGTTAAACAAATCATAGCACATGGACATGTTCATGACCTAGGATGTCAGGCTGCAGTGGTGCCAATTCAAAATGGGGGAATCACGTCACATCCAAACAGTTTTAGACCCATCAACCCAACCAATATTTTATATAACAGCTTGTAGGTGAAAAGAAGCATTCCTTGCATGGTAGGTGTGTGTGTGTGTGTGTGTGTGTGTGTGTGTGTGTGTGTGTGTGTGTGTGTGTGTGTGTGTGTGTGTGTGTGTGTGTGTGTTAGTGGTGCCACCTATTGAAAATGTGTTTCTATGAATGTTTCTTAAGTCTGTTTATCTTGATCAAATAGAGTTCAACAAGTCCTGTTGATGTGCACTGATCACTGTAACAGTTTAGTGATAATTCATGTAGTCCAGTCATCAGTTTTCTGTCAGCTTCTTCATTTTATGATTAGTTTTTCCTCCACACCATTCCCACTGATGATGAACTACATTAACTACTGCTTACTTCTTTTTAGGGCTTTATATTTCATAATAAAATATATGGTTATCAGATAATGTATTAAGAATCCTTTGTTTATTCAGTGTTGCTCTTCCCTCTTATACATGACTCATTCACTGTACTAGTGAACTAAAAGGCCTATGGCAGATTTTTAACAATGTCTGTTCAGTAGTGGTTTTGTGGGAAGATATGATTTTTCAATTGTTCAGTACCTAGATGAGTGTCTAGATATTTGCATTAAATAGTCAGAATACTGAACATATTTGTCGTTATAAGATTAATGTTTAGATGTAACATACAAAAAGGAAAAGACAAATATTCTTTGAAGAAAGTTGAAAACATGGAGCATTTTGACAGATTTAATGTAAGAAATAAAAGGATATGTTCATTTCTGAAACATTATGGATCTTTCTTTTTCAAATGTTTATGTTATTTTTTTCTGCACACTATGATATCTATTTTTGAAACACAGTCTGGGATTCACAAAGGATAAGACTTTGTCTCTGTATGTTGTATTCCTGTGGTCAGGGATAGCATTTCTGTACAAAGCTGTGCCTTTCTTCACTCTGATTTGAAGAAGCTTGGAGGGCTTCTGCCTTCAAACCTACGCAGGAAGACAATGACATAGTTAACATAGTTTGCTCAGCATGCCGTCAACTTGTAGGTAAAAATCCATAGGGAGATTAAGGGGAACTAGTGTGTCTCCCCCAAAATTTCTACTGCTCTACCCCCCACCCCTCCAGTGTACTTATTCCTGTCAGAGATTTCATCTCTCCCCAACTGCTGCAACATATCCCCTGCACAATTCTTTCTAATCACTTGGTCTTTCCTAACTACAATGTTTTAAATGTGCGACTGTGACTTTTTTGAATTTCTCTCTCTGTTGTATTAAAAGCACTTAAATTATCATATCTTCCAGACTCACATTATCACATCAAGAAGTTCTGACAGACAGCCCTGCATATATGATGCTTGCAGTACCATCCTCTCTTTACTTCATTTACTGCCAAATCATTAAGCATAGTAAGTTGTCCTAAAAGCGGTAAGGGAAATGTGTTATAAAATGTTTCAGTGACAGCAAAAAGTTCAGTGTCACAGACTATGACCCATTCCAAACATATGAGACTGATTTCTTAGCTGGTTTCTTTTTTTGGGGAGAGTATGATCTTGTGATCTCATTTTAATATTTAAAGACTAAATTTATGTTTGTCTGATAGATTCTGATGAAGTCCTACATGGAGAATAAAAGTGCTTAATCACCTGTTAAAGATGTATTTTCTGCATCTCAGGAGACATGTTGTTTTGGGTTCAATAAGGTCAGTAAGGTATTATGAAAACAATATGGGAACTTTGTTATCAAATATTTCAGATAGAACAACCAGCTCAGTGGCACAGACTATGCCCCAAACAATCCAGGATCAAATGGCATCCCAGCTGCTGAAGGTGCCAGTTTGTCTGAGTCAGGGAATCGGTATGGTCCATTGCAGTTCTGGCACCTACTAGACAAGAGGTCTACACAATATACTGAATGCAGCAACTTGAGCTGAACTCTTCCATTGCACATTTACCCAGTAGACATCCTTGTTCATGGGCAGGGCGGAGCACCCACACTTCTAACAGCCTATTGTAAAGGTACATCAACTGCCAATGTGGAAGGGCTACTATCAGAAAATGGGAAGGCCTCTCGATGCCAGTCTGAATGATGGCCATACCAAGGGATGGCTCTTACTCCATAAGGGGAACAAATATGTGTTATCAGAGTGTAGGGGAAATGGTTGCTGGGCATTATGAAAGCAAGAAAAAGTTTATAAAAACATCTGGGGTAACATAGTATTTTACTTCTATCAGTTGCTATATAAATCAGAATGTTAACACAGGAACAAAGCTCCTTTCAGATTTTAAAACTGACTCTTTGCATGACAAATTAATCCAATGAGATAATTAAATAAACAAAAGCAGGCAAACAAATAAATAGACTATTCACTATGATTATAGAGGCATGGAAGCATTGGCTTCTTAAAATACCCATTGCCAGTAATGGCCATATCTGACATGTTCAGGTACCAACATATTTTACAAAATACTTCTTGTGTATAAATTAAAAAAAAGAAGTACAGTTCTTGATTTTTGGCCTTAAAATCAGACTTCAGATGTAGGAAAATGATGTCTGGATAGGCAGAACCAACATGGTTTCTTTGTTGAGCTCTGTGTTCCTCAACACCTGTGACAGTAATACAGCCTTATAATGTACAGTCTATTGTGTAAATGTGTCTGTTGTGAAGCATGAAAACAGATGTGATTTTAGAGCACAAACAGGTTGCACTATAAAATACTTAGAAATCTGCCTTTGTTTCCAACAATGGTGTGATTATCCTGTGCAATACACTTGTGAATAATAGCATTTTAATAATATAAATGCTTCTTGACATGTAAAGGCTTAAACAGTCTTATAATGATGCAATAGCATAAAACATAGTGAAGCTTTTATTAAAAAATTAAACCATTCTGTGGTATGGCAATATGTGTAGAGAGAGCAGCTGATAAATCACAGAGTCAAGAACAAGTGCACATCTGTAAGTTGAATTTTGTAAAGCAATCAGGCATTTCCTGGTAAGATCATCCAAAATAGTTTGCCTTGCATTTTTGTACCTCAACATACCACTAGCGACATTCCTGACAAAGAACAAAGGCTATTATCTGTGTTATTGAAGTTTATGTTTAAAAAAAACTGTAATGGAAAAAACAAATCTGCAAGATTCCCACAGTACTTATTTTTATTGTTTTAAGAAACAAGACCATTAATCATTCATTTTTCCAACCTTAAGTGATGGGTAAAAGACAATGATAGATTTTGTTGCAGAAGTAGTTAGTATCTATAACAGAATAAATAGGAAAGACATTGAAAGAGAACAAAACATTGAAATGTAAAAACGATCATAAGAAGTTATTCAGTATATATATATATATATATATATATATATATATATATATATATATATATATATATATAATTGATAAGCATACTAGATTACACACCACATATATACTATTTATGCAATATACCAACCTTTCTCTACTCCAGTAATATTTAAATCATCTTAAAATTTGCAAACATTTATGCCTTGCTCATTTGAAAATGGATATACCTTACAGAAAAGGAGACAATTTCCTCCATTTAACAGTTAGAGTTTATTTTTCGAAGTATCATTTTTAACATGTTTCCCCAGTACTATAATTTGAGAGGAAATTCAAAGATGTCCAGTCAAACTGGCTACTGACAATTACACAAGATTTGCCTTCGCTAAAAGGGTTTTAAGAGTCAAAACAAGCCACTTGACTTGAGAAATTCATAGCCTGTTGTAACCATGTTGGAAAAATTGGCTATGCCTCAGCTCAGTATTTTTTGTTCTTTATTTTTAAAGACTGTTTGGGTTCTTATGAAGCTGAACTATTAGGTCCATACATTTGCAGCTTTGATTGTGAAGTGATGACCTTCCTTACCTCAACAATCTTGAGTGCCATGACTCCATATATTTTCCAAATATAATATATATATATATATATATATATATATATATATATATATATATATATCTATAGGAACCTTTATAATTCCGAAATTCTAAAATATCGAATTTCAGAATCCCAAGATCATAAAGCCGAAAGCTCAAAATTCCAAAACCCCAAAAGCGCGGATTTCAAAATTCCGAAGTCTGGAAATGTTGTGTTAGCTCTTCTGGTGTTACAGTTTGTGAATGGATAGCTGGAAGTTCAGGTAAGTATTTATGTTTAAGAGTTTTGGTTAGGGGCTTTAGTGTGTGTCAGTGTGTTTTGTGATTGTGATGTGTGTGTGCGAGGGGAATGTAACTTGTATGGTGGTATTTTCATGTGTTTGACTGTGTAGTGCGACCTTGGAGTTAGTATATTTAAGTAGGGGGGTGTGGGGGTGCAGGGTGTAGTGTAGGTTTGTGTGTCTGTGTGTGGGGGAAGGTGTGTGTATGTGTGTGGTGTATGGATAGCATAGGATTCGTGGTTTTGAAATTCGCGCTTTTGGGGTTTCGGGATTTTAAGGTTTTGACTTTATGATCTTGAGATTCTGAAATTCGATATTTCAGGATTTTGGGATTATAAAGTGAACCTATATATATATATATATATATATATATATATATATATATACTATTTCTGAAAGAAGATCATAACTGACTTCTTACAGCTATAAAGGGAAACATTTCATAATCTTGGAAGGTGTTAAGTAGTATACATGTTACTTTTTTTCTTGTAGTGATATCTATTTTTATTATTCCTCCTACTGATCTGCTATTTTCTCCTTAGCTGTATTCTGTCAGCTCAGTCTTTCAGACAGAACTGGATCCGATCTGACATTGCCTTACAGACAGGTCATAAGTCACTTATATGAAACAGAATGTAAAGAAAACACTTTTGAAAAGTTCCAGTTTCTAATCCTTTGTTTTTCTGAGAAAGGAATTGTTCGACATTTTGAAATTATTCCATGTGACTTGTTCAAAAGTGGCAAAATTCAGCACTATAATGTCATAAATCAATAAAGTAGTACAGTTATCTCCAAGGTGTGATTACACATGCCCTAGATGTAATACAGACTATGCCCACTAACTCTTATTACAAATATCATCAATAAATCTCAGTTAGTAAGTAATAACAACTTCAGTGAATGCCCCATTTAGTTTGCTGGTCTCCACTTAATAGGCTTCAACAAGATAGCCTTTCAGTAACCAAGTGAGTATCGATGTCATATTATATAAATATTTAGTATTTAACCAGGGGTATAACCATGACAAGAAAAAAACACAAATAGCCATTTCCACAATAGAAGGAATCAAGGTAAAAAAAAAGTAACAGGTAAACAAAAGAGAGTGAAGACATCATGACAGTTACATGACAAAAAGGAAGCAGCAGGAAAATCATGACTTAGTGCAGAGGCTTAAGGCTATGAGACGTTAATAAGCCTCATCCTGAAGTCCATTCTCCATTAGCCTATTGTGTGACTGTGAAACTTAAACAAATGAATTAAAAAAAGCTACATTCTAGGCTAAGGAAATCAGTGAGTAGATAAAATAAATCTTTTGGATACCACTGCATGGAGAGACTGTCTTTATATAAGACATAACTATGACAAAGGTTAATAGACAACCAACAGCCTCATCATAGGAAAGAACAATCCCTTGTATCCTATAATACACATGCTTGTAATAATACTGGAAGCACAATCGGTTAGAAAGGTTTAGTCCTGATGCTCAGTGGTATATCATTCGAGTTTTTAAGATTTAGGCAATAATGATACAAACTGTGCCCTCAGATTTAGACTTGCTCCTGCTAGAGTTATCAAGATTGTTATCAAGATTGTTGGTAGAGTTAGAGTTATTTAAGTGGTTAACATTGTTGCCTCACAGCAAGAGGTTCTCCCGTTCAATTCTTGGCTGGAGTGCCTTCTGTGTGGAGTCTGCATGTCCTCCCCGCAGTCGAGTGACACTAAAGACATGCAGGTAGGTGCAAGCGTGAATCAGCGTGCCTTCGTTTAAGGTTGGGTGTCAGGCTGGCAACTTGGCACTGTAAAAATCCACTGTCAATATTGAGCGGAGCAAAGTTCCGCTGTGGCGACCCTTAACCGGGAAAAGCTGAAAGAAGACAATGTTGGTAATTTGAAATAAGCTTATGCAGATTTCTTTACTCTCTTTGTCGCCAATCATAACCATCTTTTATGTATTTTTATGTATTTGAAGCATGGATGCTAAGAAATTCACCTTGAGAGCAAAGTACTCCTGTTGAGAATGCACAAAGCTGATTATGATTGGAGTCTTGATCATAAGTCTTTGTAGGTTCATAGGTTCATAGGAAGTTACTATGCTAGTGGCTCTAGAGTCTTTACAAGCCTAACCATGTTAATGCTGAGCATCCCCATTTGTTCTTTTTGGATAGTTTGCAGAACGAATTTATAAATGGAGTGGGTTTGTGATCAACACTGGCTATTGCTATCCATGAGGGACATGGGCATTTGTGTTAACAAAGTCCAAGAACCTCTGGGTGAGAATTTCTTTGCTTGTCTATGTCCACCAGTCTATGGAAGGCTAGTTGAAATCTCCCATGACTAAGGTGTTTGGCTATATGGCAAGGGATTCCAGTAAATCAGGATAGGTGGTATGCTTATTTTTGTTCATAGTGGGGGATCTATGATGAGGTATGGTACTTTCCCAATAGTTAATTGGTCATGGAGTAGTTAAAGAAAGTCATGTTTGACCAGTCTTGAAGTGTATTTGGTTTTAATAAAGATGGATACACCTCCACCTTTGGTTCCTTCATGCTCAGTTTAAGGTCTGAATGTGTGGAAGGCATTGTAGACTTGCATGGCCAGGGTGGTCTCAGTGGCCAGTAACTGCACAGACAGCACCATCCTCTAAGGTGAACAGTACTTCCATGAAGTGCAGCTTTATGTTTAAACTCCTAGCATTAAGCAGCATGACCCTGAGTTTATCTTGATTAGACTTTGTTACATTGAAAAACTTGTTGTTTTCACATTGCCTAAAAAAGGCACTATGGAGAATGCAAGGGCCTTTGCCAGTATCTGAAAGCTTGGGGGACAGGTGCAGACCATCTCTAGCAAAGCAGCAAGGTTTGTCTACCATATCCTCCCAGGCTACCAGATCCCCCTGGTCTGACACCAGAAGCTGAGCCAATTGTTGAGTTCAGTCAATTTTGTTTATACTGTGGCATCATCCTGGGTGAGAGTAGGCTACTGCTTAGGGCTAGGGAAATACCTGTCTGGGACACATAATCAGAGAGTTCTGCCATGCCTTTCTTCATATAGTCCAGAAAGGTACTTCTCATTCACTCCAGCTTGGACTATGACAGAGTCATAGTGTTACTTCTTCTTGAGCGACTTGAGTGCATGTGTGATTTGTCAGATCCTGATGCCTGACAGGCAGCTGACCATTACTTTCTCATTACTCAGCCAGGTGAGGAGGACATCTGTGTGTCTCACCATGGAGTTGCCTATGACCAAGACATTTCATGTGTTTTTTCTTAGGGGTTTATTTGTTGAGACATGGATGTGTGTGTGTGGACATGTGTAGTGGTTTATTTTTGCTTAGTGGTGAGTGTGGTTGGTGTGTGTTTGGGAGGTCTCTGTTCTTTGGGTAAGTTTTTAGTGAGTACCTCCACATATGTGGGTTTATGTGTCATGACCTTATTTTGTGTGAGAGGTGAGGATTGCATGAGAGGTGAAGTGTGTGTGCTGACAACCTGTTTGATGTCTAATTTTTTTTAATTGTGAGAATTTACTCCAGTTCCACAGTGTATTTGCATCTCTCACATAGGGTGTTAGTTTGCTTTAGGAGTAAATGGATGTCAGTATACATGAGGTAATTGCTACATTGCCCCAAGATGCCCATATCAATCAAGCTGGCAGGAGAAATGATGGGAAACTGCCCGTTCATTGAGGCAGGATTTTTCTGAATGAGGTGTTTGGTAAGGAAGTGGGCTAGTTGGACTTAGTTACAAACTGTAAAAATGAAGCAGTAATTCAATTCCAATTAACAAACTGCAGTGCTGGCTTAAAATATACCTACATTTCATTTTTTTTCAGTGGATGTTTGGATTTCAGGGCAGATGCACTCCAGACCTTTGGCTAAATTTTCCAAACAGTGAGCAGCTTCGGTAAACTGAGCGCAAACCCAGACAAGTGTGAGGCTTATAGACAGACAAATTTAAACAGTTTTAACACAACTACCAATTGGAACGCCCCCAAACTGAGCTTTTCTCCAGCAGTCCCTAACTCCGATGGGTCCTGAGCTACATACTTCTGCCACAAGGGTGCAAGGAGGCCCTCTTAATTTAAGATGGCTAGTTTAAGAGCATAGTGATATCAGTCTAGATTCAGCAGGTCTGAATCTATCCTATGGTGTAAGGCACAATTTCTAAATGGGGAGGGGTAAGAGAGAGTTACTATTGAAAGGTCAAAATGAGAGTGTTTAGTAGTATTAGATGACCTGCAGTACACCCTGTGTACAAACTGGCACATCTTTGAGCAGCTGTGAACAGTGGGATATTATGAAGACCATTTCCTATAGAGGATTCTAAACCGGAGAGATTTGCTTATATGCAAACAAGGGGAACTGCATTTGTGCAATGGGCAAACATGAGACTTTTATACCAGCAGGATGAAAGACTTTTCTAAAGTTAAACCCTCAGGCCAATCAGATAAAAAACAAATAAAAACACTAAAGCTATTGACTAGTAGTTCCCACCTTGGATGGGTTGAATTTAGCTCTTTGCTTCTACAAGAGAGCAAAAATAGCCCTCCCAATGTAAAACAGGCAAACCTTGAGCACAAATGCAGTAACAAATGCTTTAGAAAAGAAGTAAGAATTCCTGCAATATCAGGAATCCTTGAAATAAGTTCACTAATCCTGAGAAATGTTCACAGCACACAAAAACTTTGCAAAACTTAGAAATATGTTGGCAGACTCAGAAAAGGTTTTTCAGAATACTGTTAAAACAACCTAACAGTAGTACAGTAACAAACAGATGGAGTTTCTTTAACAAGTACAGGCTGAAAAAACAGTGATAAATTCAACAAAATAAGTAAATGTGGCACAGAATTGTTAAATATCACTGAAACAGTTAGAGCAGGTGCAAAAAATATTCTTGTATCAGCTTTGTAATTCCAAATAATTTTAGAAGCAACCCAAGTCCTGCAGTGACAGGTGTCCAAGCCAGACACTAGGAAGCTCTGAATAAATGAACACAATACATGGAGCTTTATCTGTTCTATGAACTACCAGTTACAAAAAAGAATGTAGGAACACTGTTTTACTCATTTTCAAAGCCCTTGCAATCTGGTAAAGTACTTAATGCCATCAGACAGGGAGCAGGCAGAAAGGAAGTGCTGCTCTGTATATCTAATGGTTTTAAAAGCTGTTAGTTACTTTGCTCTGACACACTTTTTGCTTGTAAGTGCAGCAGAGAAAAACATCTAACATCTCTTGAAAGCTGTTCTTTGCCAGCTGGCATTGTCCACTCTTAGTCTCTAGTGTGACACCTGATCTTAACATTAATTGGGAGTCCTTAACAAGTTTTTATTAAGCATTCCTAAGCACCATAAAGAGTGGGTTTCACACAAGGCTTAAGTTAATCTCTTTCCCGACTTTGGGGCTTAGTCATGGTGTCCTATGCATTATAAATTCCTTACCAACATATCCACTGAGGAACATGAAGACACCTGCAATATGGGAATATATGTAGGCTGGACATAGGTATGTATAAACTGATAGGTGGGAGACTGCAAAGGGAAGGAGATGAAAGAAACAGAGTTATCACTGGAAGAAGAGCAAGCAACAAGGTGATCATCTGACTTGTCAGGACCTGCTATATCAAGCCCAAAACACAGAGACTGAATGACTGAAAAAATGGACTTACATATGTTGAGTCTAAGATGATCATTTCATGGAATATTCTCTTTTCTCCAAGGTATGTCAGTCCTGGAGTTGATATATATAATTTTGGGGATGTAGAGCAATTGCCCCCCCCCAACATGAGGGCAAGCCTCACCACATTAGGGGGTGCAGGGGAGCTGCCCCCCTAAAGAAAAGAAGTTTAAAGGAAAGAGCAATTTTTGAGATTAGCTCTTCTCCCAGATTTTTCATCTTTTTTTTTTTTTTCCCCAGCTTGTAAGCACTCGGCATTTTGAGTGCTAACATTTTAACAACGAACCAAGCAGTAGTCAACTTGTGATATTAGTGGAGTTGGTAGACGTGTGTAATGGGCTATTGGTCTAACAGTGCACACTGTCCTTAAAAGCTAGGATGGTGCCACTAGCACTTTTACAAGAACAGTTAGATAAATTCACAACTGATGAGGCCACTTTTACTGCAGACATTCTTCATAACTCAGTGATCTGCCCAATATTATTTTTAATATTTGTTAGTGAAATAAATATAGTTACTCACCCTTCTAACATCATCTTCTAAACAGATGATATTACTCTCCACAGAGGTGTTCTCTTTTCTGCAACAGTGCAAAGTTATGTGCAAAATTACTTCTACAGCCTCTGCAGATGGCTAGCCAGTGATCATCTTACTCTGACCATCTCCAAAACAGCAGCATTGGCCTTTGGCATATAATCAGAAACTTGCTAAAATCAACACTATTAAGTTAATAACATCAAACAGTGTGCCTGTAATCATTGATTGTAGACCATTACAGTTACATTAGCCTCATATTAGACCTCTCTGTAACTTTTAAATACCACATGGACACTTGCATTTTGAAAATCTTCATACAACTTAAAACATTTTACTTCATCTTCAACCAACTTACTACTGATGTCAGAAAAGTTGCAGCAACGAATATTCTTATTCATATAACTGAATATATGCCTATTGTCTCCATCCACTACTCATACAACACCATCCATATTCCAAAGGCATTTAAATGCAGTCTTTGGATTTTTCAACTTCTCCTCTCTAAGAGAACATCATTGCACCTTCTTCCAAAAATGGTAACACCCTACTCATCTGTAACCACCTATTAAGCACTATTTTTCCACTCTAGTCTTTAAAATATTGAACAACAATTTCTGTCATTTCATAAGAAGTAAGCTACAAGTCAAAATTTCCCCTGACTCACTAAAAGGTCCAAGCGACAGCACTCTGCCACTTCATTGCTGTTCCCTTCAAACTCTCCAATTGATAGAAAAATGTCAGCAAAATCGTTCCTACAAATTGTAACCACTTTCCTACTAATGTCAGAAAAATCACAGATAAAATTTAGGAAAAAAAGTCCTGAATACCAAAAACTATATTCAAGCACACATGCCTTGTGGATAAAAGCTAATGTACAGAAAAAACATATTGAATACGTAAAAACTAGTTACACATGCCCGTGTTTTATGAATTAAGGCTTATTTTCAATATATACCAAGCTTTATTCCCTCTCACTAGTAGGACAAAGCAGAACGTAAGATCACTGACATAGAAATGTCTCTGTCTGTAAATACGTAAATATGTACAGTGCATCTTTTGTTGATATTACAATAATTTCTATACTACATTCCATCAGACTTGTTAGAAAGACAGTTTTGCTGATGTTAGACTCAGCAGCATATATTATGTCAAACTTGTTAGGACTGATGGATGTTACAAGTTAGCTATGTACAAAGGATTTTATATTACTGCTGTAATAGTCTCTGTGCCATATTCTATCAGGCTCATTAGGAAGACACGAATGCTGATGCCAGATTCACTAGTATGAGGTATTTTAGACACTTTAGAATTGATAGATATGACAGGATAATGAGCATTATTTAATTGCTATATGCACTTTGAATCTTCTTACTACCCACCGTATGTTCCTTACAAAAGTTATGATTCACCTCTGCTTGTTGAATTCCTTAATTTGTACCAAATGTCTCTGAGATGCATTGTAAAAGGGGTCTTTGTTGAATAGGGTCCTTGGACTAGTCCATCCACCTGCACCTGCTTAGCAAAGATAAGGACTGAACACACACACACACACACACACACACACACATATATATATATATATATATATATATATATATATATATATATATATATATGGATCTACTTTGAAAGCTCAAAAAGAAAGATTATCGAATGTAATTTTTGCAAAACGCAACATAAAAATCTTGATTTCCCAAATGCGAAAGTTTTACCAAAGTAAGTAAGCACTTGTCCAAAACCGCATAGAAACACTCCGCAGTATGCAAAACCCACCTAGGTGAGGGGCTATGCCACCACACCATGCCAATGTGGGGAGCTGCGCCCCCCATTATATATACCAACTCCAGGATAGCACTACAGTGGGGAAAAGGGCATAGTTCCCCATGTTGGCAAGTGTTTACTTACCCTGGTAAAACTTTTGTGTTCTGGAAATCAAGGTTTTGATGTTGTCGTGTCAGGAAAATCATGTTCTATAATCTGGCCTTTCCAGCTTTCAAAGCAGATCTATATACATACATACATACACACACACACACACACACACACACACACATATATATATATATATATATATATATATATATATATATATATATATATATATATTTATTTATATATATATATATATATATATGGAACACACTCATCTTGCCATTTACCCTTTCATCGTTCATAATATCAGAAGCTGCTAAAGGTCAAGGGGAGGAGAGCCAGAACTTTGATATCCAGCCATTTGAAAGTCATTAACAACACAAATTAGTGCTGTCTCAGACTGATAGGGATCAAAGTGGCTAGGGAATGCAAGATCAGAATAATCTGTTTATATATTCACTTCACAGGATGGTAATGCTCAAGGACATTCAGATCCAAAGCTGGCTTTCTGAGGACATGGATTACTGATTATTCTTTTAAAATAAATGGCAAGATCCCCTCTCTCAGAGAAATCTAGACAATCCAAGGAATAATTGGTTACAGAAAATCAAGACAGAAGTTAATCAGTGCTGTTGTAGCAGATTTGATGTTTGCTAGTGGCAGAGTGTAAAAGAGGAAACCACATTTGTGACATCTTCATAGGCAATATATTCAAACTCCACCTAGCAACAACTCGATGACTCAGGAGCCGACACCTGGCAAAGCACTATGGATGCATTATGTAGAAAAGACAACCTTACCTGCATGAAGCACATGGCGCTTTGTCACATTGAACGGAAGTATAGAGTATATGAGATGTGAGACAAGCTGGGGTGAGCAGTCTAGCTACCACACGATAAAGCTCTGCAGCATGACTTGATGCAGAGAGGAATTCATATAGTAGATACTAGGCTATCAGTCTGCAGACAATTGCAAGCCTAGCCAATAACCAGCGGTCAGAATCAAACCACGAATCTTGTATCAGTGAGGTAAAAACTTGAACCATTATGCTGGCCTCACTTCTGACAGAATGTCACCGGGCAGATATGATGCCTTCTTCCATGAAATCTCTGCCATGCAAGTGAACATGGAGACTCATCTTGTTATCACTTCAATACATGCATAGCAAGAAGCTCATAATCAAACCAAGGCTTCCTGTAGGCAGTAGATCAGGTGCCAGGTTTAACACATAAGCACCAGCCACAGCCTTGTTACAGACTGTGACAAAGGCATCTTAGTCCTCAGCACTGTCCTCACTCAACAGCTGGTTCAGCAAGGTCATCATAATGACATTTTAATGATATTCAAAAAGTGTTCGCAGCACAACATCTCAGTATCTGGTGATGTGATGGATAGTGGGCCAACACTAAAACGAACTAGGAGTGGATCAACCAAGAGATCAGTTCTACCACTAAATGTCTGATCACCAGAACAGGATAGACCACCAAGTCCAGAGAATGCCCAAACATTTGCATCACAGGGTCAAATGCCTGAGAAAAACTGAGACATCCATAAAGCAATCCTAAGCCAATTCAAAAGATGAATTGCCTACTTAGGCATTCAGATCCAAAGAATAGACCACTGGTAAATTTATGCATTATATAGTGAGCACTTGCACAAATGCCAAGTGGTAGTTGAAAAATGAGAAATCTGCTATTTGTTCCTCCATAAGAAGATGTTTAAGGGGTTGTATTCAGATCAAGGACGTCATTAAAATATATAGCTTGTACCACCACTGTTTCGCTACAGGTGATTGATGACTAGTTGACTGGGTACTTACTGCCTGAACACAACTGCTTGTAATATTGTAATCAGCTTTTATCATGGAACAAAATGCTGGGCTTAACACACTGGAGTCAGCATATATATGGGAAAATTTTATAATGCTGAACTGCATTATAACAAACACAGAAGGTTAAAAACAGTAACTTGATAAGTTAGTGATACAGGGGGATGTTTTTCACTTTCCCTTCAGTAATAGGATCTTCGAGATATATATATATATATATATATATATATATATATATATATATATATTTATATATATATATATATAAAATTAGCAGGGGTATGGGGGCACAGCCTCTCCTCATGTGGGGGTGCAGGGCAGCTTACCCCCCCCCCCTTCACTGTTTTGGCCATTTGATATAAATGTATTTTACACACACACACACACACACACACACACACACACACACACACACACACACACACACACACACAAATAAATAAATAAGCAAACAAACATACATATATAAATATATATTTCTCCATATGGAGGGAAAACGTAGTCACCCCCCATGCAGTAATGCTTATTTGTACCATTGTGGATATGTTGTAGTTGAAAAGTGTTTTCAGTTCACTGTGATTGAGTAATATTATTGTGAATGATCATTCATAAATCATTTGTAGTGGAAGCCATCACCACTGATAGTTTTTTGTGTTGGGCCATGCACAATCCTGAGACCTGCTGGAACAACAGCTACAAGATATGGTCTATTGTTTCCATCTAACATTGTCTCCATTATGAATAACAAATTGACCCAGCAGATCAAGTCCAAGATGGTAGCAGGTTTATTCCAAATCCATCTAGAATTACAAAGCACAGAACAAGTAAGCTCTGTACAAAGAGCAGTCTTGCTTAATCATCAGAGTTGGAAACCCGATGCCTAAGGTACCACCACAAGAGAAAGAAGAGCCCTGTCCTAATTACATTTCACCCAATAATGGCAGGTTGCATGTTCATCTCTACATGACCCCCTCATATCAAAGTGCATACAAAATGAGACCTCCTGCTCTCCTGCTCACTGGCGTTTTGGAAATATCCTAATCTTTTACAAATTAATGAAACACAAAAATCAAACATGACACCATAAAAAAAAAGTCAGTGATTAAGAAGGAGGTCTTAAGGATTAAAAAAGGCATATCTGTATAAAACATTCCTTTGATATAATTTCTGCAGCAAATGTAATATATATAATGGCTTCATTAAGAACATTCCTGCTGTCTGCTCAGTGGATGCTCGCAGTCTGTCTGGACTGCAGTGGCAGCAAGGAGGGCTGGACAAGTCACCAGGTTAGTATAAGATTCCCTGGGCTGTCAGCTTGAGCCAGAGAGCAGGGTGAGACATTTTATGGCCAGCTGTGTTTCATGAGAAGGCTGATGGTCACTAGATGGATAGGAGACAAATATCCTTTCTGGCCTGAATGATAGCTCTGTCCAGTTGGCTGTTATCTGATTCAGTAACTACAGCCCACAGATTAGGAATGAATGGGTACAAGACTCATTGGTCAGGGGCTGATGGACATCTGAAAGAGAAGAAAAAAGCAGAAGGGAAAAAATAAATATTTAACAGGCCATACAACAACAACAAAAAAAATCAAAATATTTGGTCCAACCTCACGATGTAGAGGAATAAATCCTCAACTGTGGCCCACATGATTCATGCTTCCCCAGTATCACAGATTCTGGAAGAGAAGGGTGGGTAGGATTAGTGTTAGTGGCTGTTACCAGCTCAACCATCTTGAGGGGAGGTGTTGTTCCCCAACATTAGTGAGCCTAGAAGGCCATCACTGCCCATGGTGTGCCACTGAACCACGAATGCATACATGCATGCATGGATGTAGACACCTTTTTTTCTTGTAAGCATTTATAGCAGGAAACACAAAGCTGCCAAGTAGGAAGTTAGAAGAGGAATTGTTCCACCAGATTCCCTGACTGATCTGGACCTACCAAATGACTCACACCTCTTATTGGAGGATGAGTCTGGTCAGCATGTACCACAGACTAAATGGTCAAAAGGGCTGTCACCCAACAGTACACTGAATGAGTGGGTTCTTGTCCTGGCTCAACAAGTGTCACAGGGGTCACAGTGGTCTTCCCCTCTCCTGCATATAATGTCACTGGTTGGGGAGTAGCATACCTTCATAATGGCCCATCTCCTGTACCTAAGTGAAGGAATGAATGAGTAAACTGAGTGCAGTTAGTGAATCTATTGGTTCAGTCAAGCAGATTACGTGGTGGGGGTGGGGGTAAAAAAATCATAAAATAATAAAAAAGATAAAAAGTTAGTCAGTTAATAAAGCAAATCTGGTTTGGAAGAATCTCAGAGTTCATATATACTAGGCCAAGAAACATTGTTCATATCCTCTATAAATAGTTCCAAGGACAGTAGGGACACACACAAAGAAACAGCCAGGTCTCCAATTCTTGATGGATTCCTCTTTGAAAAACAGATTTTCCAATATACTCAGTCAAAAAAGTCAATGTAATCTATGAAAAACACCAGTGATAGCTGCTGTATCTTTATAAAACCAGAAAATGCTCATAGACGTTAATAAAAAATACTTTTTACAAGCAGTCCAGAACAATCTCAGCGAAACACATACAGTCACAATGGCCAAAAGCAAAACTGACGATTATTTAGCTGTAACCGAATAAAGTACCCTCCCAAGTAAGTTGCTTGTCAGAAGAGCCAGAAGGTGAAATCAAGTAGTATAGAGTCATAGAAAGACAAGACGATGTAAGGCTAACAGGCAGGATTAGGATGCTGGAGAATAAATTCAAGCAGTAAGAGCTACAGCAACCTGCATATAAAGTGAAACCACCTAAACCTCTTCACAGCACAAGTAACTCATCTGATACAGTCATACTCTGATAATCCAGGGACGTTTGGAAGAAGGAGTGAGCAAGGGTGGAGGGTAAGCTGTAGAGCAACCGTTAAAAAAACAGTTCAGAAAAACTATATCAGAATAGCAATGCATGCTTGATGCTGATGCTTTAGAATGTTTACTTCAACTGTTATATGAGGGAGATCACACGGCATAAAAATCAAATTAATAGCAATTCCCAATTTCTTAATGTTGTACACTAATACATACTTCAGGGACTACCTTTGTTTTTTGGACAGACTTTGGAGATCCCACTTCTTCTTCTTTAAGCATCTGTATCTTTCCACATTTTGTCTAATTTTGCTGCCCATCTACTTATGTAGATTTTCCTTGAAGGTGACAAGGGTGCTACTCTGCTTGACATGCAGTGGAAGCATGCTCCACTGGAATAAAAATCATATTTATCTGCTGATGAAGGTTTATTTCCTTTAACTGAGTATTTAAACTGCTCTGATAATCAGTTTAGTACAGAAAACTAAATCGCTTTAATAGTAACCAAAACTACAGTAAATGAGAAACAATTACATTTCTGTGACAGACCATTTTTCCAGGCAATCTTTTGCTTTAGTGGTGATAATCATATAATAGCTGCTTAAATGTTTGGTCTCACAGACTACCAAAGTCACTGTGTGTTGATATCAGTGTTGTGGATGTGTGAAATTTGTTTCACAGGAGTCAGCATAGATCAAGGAAAATGTATTCTAGTGATCAGCAGAAGGTGGCAGTGTAGTATACTGTCACATGTGCAGCCATGCACGTATACACACACACACACACACACACACACACACACACACACACACACACACACACACCAGATGCATTCACAGCTATAGCAGACAATGTACTAATGTAAGTTTTTTCCATGGGTCTACTTTCCTAATTAATAAGTAAATTAGTTTTCTGCATTCGACTTATTCCCATAAACATCCCCCCCAAGTTGCATAAAAAAACTTAAAGTTTCAACTAATATTTCTTTGCAAAAATATTCTAAGCTTAAATGGTCTAGACTGTCTAGCATGCATAAGTAAAAATGCTATTTTTATCAACAAATCTGCAATAGTTTGGGCAGCAGTGTTATTTCATTTTATAAAATGTCTATAAATGTTGCCATCTGGTGTCACAGTTTTATATGTTATTAATCTTAGGAATTAGAATTTCCACAATATCAACATCAATTGATGTTCCTATAATTACACTACACACCATTTGTTTGCCTGTCATTGCATGTTAACTGATGTAATTGTTTACTTGATCCAAAAGACATTCAGTATATAGTCATAACACTGTTTCTGTATTCCTAAAGTAAACAAAAAGTTTGACTCCGTGCAGTAGCAGATATACAAAACAATTATTCCATTGTAAGCCTTATCTTATATATATATATACTGTTAAAATAACAGAAGTGTAGACAGACAATATAATTTATTTTATTTTTTTTATACTTTCTTGACTGGGTTAGTCCAACTAGGCTATTAGTCTCTTTTGAGGAGACCTGAAACTGTTGCTGTTCTAATATTATGACAGACTGGATATTTTGTTTTTGCTAAATGCATTAACATAAATATACACCTAAAAATCCACATCGCTTAATCACTGGTGCTGGAATCACTAAATGATTCTTCCCCCTTTCGCCACATTCCCTCTGTGGGATTCTGTTGTCTGTTCAAGAAGTCAGTCTCTTAAGCACATCAAGCTGTTTTCTGTCACTTGGCAGTCTCCCAGAAACAAGAGGCTGCCGCCAGTCATTTGGCTGTCTCCTAGGCACATACTATAGCTGCCAAGTGCTGCCATGACATCCCAGTGTCCTTTTAAACTGTGGAGCACTTGCAGAACCTATAAAGTGGCCCCTAGCAGTGGTTATGCAGTTTGTACAAAATAAATGGATAACTTTTCATGCCTACTATGATATGAAATATGTACCTTCATGAAGGATCTGAATATGCTGATTTTAAAGTAAATTCATTTGACAAATACACAACTCTTGCCGCGGGTTACTTGCAGTATGTTGCAACACAGCTGTTATGTAAATGCCCTTCAGGAAAAGCAGTGTTTTTCCACAAGCAGTGGATTCCTTATGGGAAATTGGATACCAAACTGAAAAGGTACAGTAGGGGGCAGCAAAGTCTATCCAATCTGTTCCCATTCCGGTAGCTTTTTTTCAGTTTATCAGCTGTTTCACACATTCTTGTCTTTTACTTGGTGCTGTTCTAAAAAAAAAAAAACAATAATCTGCCTTCTCCAGAACTGTCATTCAAGTTTTACTTACACTTGAAGGATCACATCACATAAAGTGCAAACTTTCTGCATGTGCATACACAGTCTCTCTCTCTCTCTCTCTTTCTACCTTTAAGTGTAATTGGCTAACCAAACATACAGCAGTATGACTTACTATTAGAGGCTAATACAATATATTTAGCTGATACTGAAACAGACCACTCATTTAAATTACCTTATTAAAAATTAAATGAATTAGCTGTGGATAAGATGACATGTATTTAATAATTGTTCTATTATTTTAATGCTTCTCTCATAGATTCATTCTGTATATCTGTCCCTTTGTTGATTTAAAACTCTCTCTTTATTATAGGCATATCATACTGGGTTAAGCATATAGTATTGAAGAGTTCCAAGTAGGTCTGCAACCAGCAGTTTATATTTTATTCTCAAACCTTGTGTTGTTGTCCATGCTACCAAACCATCATTTAAAACATATACTCTATCCTCAAAATGTTGCCCCATTCACACTTTTGAAAGAAGACATTATTTTCAATTGTTGCCAGATATAGCCATGCAAACATTCTCTGTATGGCTCTACTGAGTCAACACTAGCTTTGGCTTGGGAAAAAAGTATTTGAGTACACTGAGTATGCCCAGCTATATCCTTGGCTCCAGAAATGTAGACTACCATCACATTAAAACAACTTTTCAGTTACAGTTGTGTTGTCTACAGCTGAAGTCTGAAATTACAAACACATTTAAAGCTGGCTAAAGCATGCATAGGCATTTAAAATATGCAAAGCGCTGCTATAAAGATATGTTGTTTTGTACTCATCTCTGAATGCTATTTAATAATGAGGAGGCAGTGTGCTTTTGTGGTTAAGACATCTGTTGTGACAACTTTGGGAAACTATGCATTTGTCAAGGCTGAATATAGACAACTAATAAACAAACTATTATTTTTATTTCATACTCAGATACTGAAAATGATTTTGTTAGAATTTACCTCATATATCTGACATATATAAAATAAAGCACATTAGTAAAAAAAAATCACATGTTAATCTTACAAATGTAAAATTTATTGTGCAGAACACCAGAGGCGATATGTCAGAGCAATGATATGGTTCTGAAAGTCCTTGTGCTGAAGCAAATGGAACTGTGTAGAAAATTATATATAGCACTTAGTTGATCTGTATATTTTCCATAAGCAATTTATATAATCACAAGCTTAGTATTGGAATTCAGGTCCTTGTAGAAATGCAATAATCCTTTGGGGGAAAATTTACAAACTTTGGGGGCAGACGTATAAAGCCATGTGAGTGTACAATCCCACTTTGTAAAATACATGAAGAAAGAGCACAGGGTAATTCATTTTTTACACAAGGTAATTTTATACACTGACAGTGACATCAGCTTTTGGGATATGAAACAAAGTTTCAGCAGAATCTGAAAAATGTAACTTTTCTGCAAACAAAGGCTGGTATAAAGAGAAAACCGAGTTGAGTACTTTAAGAAATATTAAGGAAAAAATGAATTACATGTCTATATTTATATCTTTTTACATTACTTAGCACTCTTGGAGTATAACACAAGCAAGGAAAGAAAACATTTATGTAACCTAACTGAAAGGAAATTTTTGAAGAGACCATATAGTCACCACATTCCAGAAGTAGTTTTTTATTTTTTTGAAGAAATTATTCATATAGTATTACATTATACACAAGATGTCATCAGCCAATGCCTACAGAGTGTTAATTTTTATACAGGGGTAAAAAAAAAAGTCCTGGTAGTTTTGAGGAGGATATAATGATACTCGTCCACACCTGAGAAGATTGGCAGAGAGAGAGTCAGGTTAGTTCACTGGTTGTTAGTTATAAAATCTGTTCCAGAGCTCAAACATTTCATTGAAATATTCAATATCCATTCATTTATAGAGTTAAAACTAGAAAATGTTAGACATGCCAGTATCAGCTTTTCCTTTAACAAGGGTGGGGGTGAGTACTGAGATTAATAGTGGATAACAATAATAATTACAATTCACCTGTAAATAATAATGATTCTTTATCTCTGTTTAATGTAAGGAACCACTGTAAGATCAGAGCATCCTGATCTTATCCAGTAGAATATGTTACCTTGAAAAACATGAAGGTTTGGACCTACCCCCTTCAATTTCAGAACCTTAGCATCTTTCCAAGCAAGGCTGGTTGCCAGGTTCTTGTACCAGAGCTCACAGTCTCATATTCATCTTCTGAAGTCTACTAATGCAAAGACTTGTGAACTCACATACTTTTTAAGACAGAGTCAGTCCAAAGATGATAATCGCCTTGCCAATACCCACCCTTATACCTGCCTTCTGGAGAGCAAAACAATTCAGATCTACAAGGAATTTATGGGCATCCAACCGACCATCACTTTGTTTTATATGTAACAGAAAATTCCAGAGACTGGAGATGGCAGTGATTAATAAATCTCTCCATCCAGTGTGTTTTCTTTACTTGCTGATGAAGATTAAAGTCTTTATTTCACATGTTAGTGGATCCAGTTGTTTTTTAGAGATTTAAGAGATTAAGGATGGTTGGGTCCTTAGCAGCACATAGAATGATGGACATAAATCCCTTTGCAGGACTCTATAAAAGACAAAGTATAAGGTAAGGCTAGTGGTCATTTTAAGTGAGAACATCTGAGGACTTTAATAGCTACATGAGGTGATTGCCGACACACACACACACACACACACACACACACACACACACACACACACACACACACACACGTGTGTGTGTGTGTGTGTGTGTGTGTGTGTGTGTGTGTGTGTACTAAATTTGGTATTGCGTGCCATAATTGGTGAAGAATTTCATGAGTACTGTTGCTATGTGGTGGTCAAAGGATAGGGACTTGTCTATGAATATGCCAAGATCTCTAATAACCATATCAACATGGGGTGAGGTGGTGTCTATACTATAAACAGCTGTCAATATATTTGTTTACCAATGGTGATGATGCTACACTTCTTTTCAGTTAATGTTAACCCATTTGTAATGCAGCATCAATTATGTTAACCCATTTCTAATACACCATCAATTTATATGGTTTAATCCTTGCTGTAGTAACATAGCATCTAATGCTAAACAAGTAACAATACTCAGCATGCAATCATTAGCAAACTATATGTCTGGTTAGTGGTTTGTAGCTCTAAGAAGTAGATGCTGAATAGTAGGGTTCCCAGTACTGAACACCATTATTCACCTTT
This sequence comes from Protopterus annectens, assembly GCF_019279795.1. Lineage (NCBI taxonomy): Eukaryota > Metazoa > Chordata > Ceratodontiformes > Protopteridae > Protopterus > Protopterus annectens. The sequence continues at coordinate 85,049,227 of NC_056728.1, forward strand.
TTTGCTTTCTGCGGTGGTGCTGCTTATTTCAACTGCATGGGTTCTATGTGTCAACCAGTTTGCTATGCATCTTCTCTTTATAACATATGGGTCTACATTTAAGGCTTTAAGCTTGTTTACAATTTCAGCATGGGGAAAGTGTCAAAAACCTTGATCAGATTCAGGTACCCTGCATGACACTCATGACCACTATCTACAGTGACCTTCTCAAATATGTTCACTAAATTAAGTACATATGATTTCCCTTTGACAAAAGCATATTATTTTGGATCTAGAACAATAAGGGTTGTTATATTAGAACTTATGGACTCCATTATAAAATGTCCCAATAACTTTGCAGATTAGGCTTATTAGATGGGACTATAGAGTTCCTGAGATTTAGGCTGGCGCCAGTGTTATGGAAGGGCATAGCTATAGCCATTTTCCGTATCTTGGGAACATATCCTGTGATTCTGCTTAAGTTGAAGTATTTTAAGAGGGTTTCAGAGAAGATATGTTTGGTGCTGAGAATTAAGCAACCTGGTATATTGCTTCTCCAATAGAGATGGCATTCTTAACTTTAAAGATCGCAGTTAGGGCATGTTCTGTAATAATCCTGGGAGAAAGGGACTCAGGAATTTATGGAACTTCAGTGACTGCTTCTGGTGTGAAGCTGGCCCTACATTTATCTACAAGTACATCAGCCATATATTTAACATCAGAGTGGTTAATACCATTACACATCATTTCTGAGCATTGTTGACTGCTGTTTCATAATTGTTTGATGTAGTTAAAGAAGGATTTATGGTTTTGATTGTCTTCAGATGCCAATTTTAATTTATGATCTGCTTTGATTTTCCTTATGGTAACTTTCAGATTTTTGCTGATTTTTTTCAGAGTACTATTAATGTGGTTAGATTTTGATTTTTATAGGCCTTAATTATCTTTTTTGGTTTGATTATACATTTTTAATGCTGTCATTCAACCAGGATGGTTTATTTTTGCTTTCCTGCAATATATTTGGTGTTGATTGGGGTTATACTATTTGTTAGACAGGAGTAAAATTCATTGGCATAACTGAAAGCTATGGTTAGAAATCTTGTTACAGAACTTTTGAGAGGTCATCATATAGTTTTAATAAATCTGTCTTTTTTACAGTTTTTGAAACCTGAACTGTTAACTGTGGAGAGTTTAAATACTTTAAAGGAGAAGATTACTGATTTGTGATCAGATATGAGCAGAAATAAGAAAACCATGGCAGTAGTGCATGAAGGTGTGATACTAGTGAGGATGCAGTCAAGAAAATTTGACCCCTTGTCGGATAGTTATTTTTACAGGGGAGTTATTATTTACTAAATCTAGCAATAGTTGTACATACCTGACTATTGTGATTTTTGTTCAACAGGTTACCAATGTAAACTTGAAATCATCCATCAGAAAGATATTTTAATGTGTAGTTACTTCAATTAGTACATTTAGAAATCATTTTTTGTACTCATTGGACATGGAGGTTATATGGAAGACTATGAACTGATAATTTGTCTTGTTTAGAATAGTTTGAAGTTCAATAAGCTCTGTCTGTGACTTGTAATGAATCTGTCTAGCGATAATAGGGTCTCTAGAAAATAATGATATTATCTCCAAAGTTTCTTGCAAGTCTGAATGTGTGATAGGTGCAGAAACCCAGTAAGAAATCAAAGTATCTGTTACAACACAGATATGGATATATTCACGTTGTAGGAGAACTGTATTTATTACTAAGACTTCTTTCATTGAGCATGTGTGTATGGTCTGGATTTGAATTTAATGTAAACTCTTTTGTTATTTGGGAATGTTTGGAAGGCAGACTTTACCCAGTAACAGATCAACGTGATTAACGTGTGCTTTAGCCAGTATGCAGAAGTATGTAAAGGTGAAGGTTATCCTTGGCAAAGCAATTTGGGTGGTCAGCCAGCTGAACCAAGGTGGCATATACTGGATTCCCCTAGAAAGACACCATTTACTAAGCCAGTTGTTAAAGCCAACAGAGAATTAGCAGTTATAATATCAAGTAAGCTTTGGGCATGTTGAGTATTAGCAATGTATGTCAGCTAGTTTATTGATGGATGGCCAACATGTTTAATGAGGATTTCAGCTAATGTGTTTAGAAAAGATAGAGAATAGTACCAAGTTTTATCTAAAGGTACCTTATTGGATTTAGGCAGAATAATTATTTTAGTGACTGAAATGTATTTAGATGTAAAAATGGAACAATCATAAGTAGACTATAAAATTCAATATAGCACTTAATGAGTAGCATGTTGGGGCAAAATTATTAGGCTAATTAATTGTATCAATAGCTTTATAAGCATCTAAAGAAACCAGAGCTACATCAGTACAGTAAGGGTAATATTAAATAAGTAATGCTATATCTTGATGCATTTTGATTACATTTTGATTACATTGATATATAACACTAGTATAAGTAGGGTATTGCACTCCTGAGTGGATGAGACATTAAAGTGAGGTCTTTTTTGCTTAAGCTGGTGGTAACTCAGGTTAATGTAAAAGATCCAATGGCATCTATTGAAAAGAGTAGGAAAAGTTTCCTGATGCCTTTGCCAAATTTCAATTATTAGTATAAATTCCACCTCGAGTCTCCCTTAAAAAGAGGTCACTAGCATTGTGGAACTAACTTTGTCAGCAAAAGATAAATAAATAAGATGTTATCTAGATTTGTCTAAAGGATCCTAATTGGATTTAAGCAAAATAATTATTTTAGCTGTTGAAAACTTTTCAGATTTAAAAATGGAACAGTTAAAGCTAAGTATAAAATTTCATACAGAAATCACTGGTAGAAAAATAAGACACTCCTATTATGCAGTTTGATGAAATTTATTGCATAAAATCAATTTACATTCTAAACCATCTCCATGGGAATAAATACTTGCCAATAAGCCTATATATATATATATATATATATATATATATATATATATATATATATATATATATATATATATACACACACACACACACACACACACACACACACAAATATGTATTAATTTTCTATGAATACATTATTTTTCTCAATTTATTTGTAAATCCTGTGTATAATTCCTTTCTTTTTTAGGCAATAAAAAGAGGGGAAAAGTTTTCACCTTGATCATCATAAAAAGGTTAGCACTGCTTTTGTGTTTTGGTAATAAAAATATTTCATTGGGAAGGAAAGTGTATTTCTTAAAGTTATATACTTATCAAAGTTTACAGTCAGTAGTCCATCCACTAATTTTAACTTATCAAATAAGTTGTTTAAATGAAGTTTTTGCTATTTATACAGAACTGACAATATCATTTGGAAAAAACTGAAAGAGTGTTCAAAATCATCCAGTTAAGAGAAAAATATTTATTTATACATTGCTGTTTTTTTTTTCCCTACAGACCAATGTCACCTTTTCAGGGGAGATCCAAGGTGGTATTCCTATTGACTAGAGGAAGTTTGGCCAGTGCACTGGAGATCCTTCCCTACTTGTTAGGAGAGTGTGTGTTCCTTTCCTAGTGCAGTGGTGGTTGGGAGAACAGCAATCAAAGAGATCCAAAATGGCAGTTAGCACAGAAGTGAATGGCGGTGCAGTGTTTGAAGCTCTAAAAATTTTGAGTTGCTGTATCAGCAGAATATGTTAGTTTCATCAGAAGCAAATGTTCAAAACAATGATGGATGTGTTATTGCAACCTTTCAGTTGGGAGGGATTGCAGAATGATATTTCTGGTGAACAGTTGATGCAGAGTGAGCCAGAGAGTGAAAAAGATAATCGGATGAATTGGATGCTATTTTGAAAGAAGATTGCCAGACAAAGAAATCATGCTGAGACTGTTAAAGAAACTACAGGGAAAGTGATGTGAGATGTACAGATGAAAGGAAATGTCAACAATCAAAGAAAATATATGGTGAGACTTCAGAACAAAGAAGAAAAAGAAATGGTCAGGTATAACATTTGGGATAATTTATTGGTTCAATTCTGAGTGAAGGCTGAGGAGGTAAGCTCTTTTTTTCTTACTTATATAGAGACATTTTGTGACATTATGTTTGAGACTAGCTCTGTTCTGAAAAGTATTTGGGAGGAATATGAGAAGAAAAATAAATGTAATCCATAGAATTTTCATGTGGTTAAAGTATTTCACATAGAAACAAAAATGAAAATACCTGTTCAGTTTTGAACTGAAGTTGAAAAAGAGACTTTAAAGAGGCATTTATGCAAACATTGTAAAGATGTTATAGATATTAACAAAGTCTGTTATAAAAGATGATTATGGACTGGGAGATCGGACTGTCATACTGTACTGAAAACGGAGAAAGAAAAAATTGTTCATATCCATAGTATGATAAATGGAGATGTTAACAGAATTATTGTAAAATAGCGGAGACAATCAAAACATGTTTTTTTTCTCCTTTAGAAAAGATGATCATTTGATAAATAATAGTGATAAGAAGATAAGCTTGTGGGAAAACAGGCCGCATTGCAAAAAGTGTGAATTGAAATAAATGTTATAAATTTAACAGAATTGAGCATTTATGGATGGATTGCAATTTAGAAAAAAAGGATGATGAAGAAGAAGAAAACAAAAGTGAGGACAGTATATGAAGAGAAGAAACAGCCACAATAAAATATGGAGAGGTAGAAGGAAAGCAAGTTCAGGGCAAAAAATAAAGCTAAGGATAAAGAGAAAAATGAAAAAGATGATAATATAGAAGAAGGTTCTGAAATAATTGATGAGGAAGATATACACTGGAAAACACTGAAAGGTAAAATAATTATATTGGTAAAAAAGTATGAGACAGAAAAATACAGTTTAAAGGGATAAGAGTAAAAGAGAAAAAGAAAGGGAATGGATAACGCAAATTAGATAAATACTTCAAATTTGCACAATTTTGGGAAAGGTACAACATAGACATAATGCTTTCAGTAAACATAAATAGCATCAATTATATAAGTAGAATAATAGGAATCCTAAATTACTGTGGTATGTGTGATGTTGATGTAATAATTTTGGAAGATGTAAGATTTTTGATACAAGAAGAGAGGTTACAAACAAAGAATCTTTGGGGAGGAGCATACCTCTCAATCTCTTAAAGCAAGACATCTGGACAAAGGCATAAATAATGGGGGACAAAGGCCCAAAAATAGGCACAATTCTTAAATATTGTTCTTGCAAACTTAAAAAGTTGATAGAATAACAGGTTTCGCTTTTGTATGAAATTTCTGAAGAGTTTGAAACTCAAATGTATGTCATAATTTTCTGTCTTTAGTCTTTAATGATTTAACAATATTTTGCCAGAAAATCACACTTTTATGAAAAACAAGCTAAAAATATGAGGCAAAAATCCTGACAATCTGAAAAAATCTGTAAAGTTGAGAGATATAGGGAGGAGATACAATATGGCACCTAGGAAAGGAACTATGTTCAGGCATAATTGTACTTTGTAGAAAGTCAGTGAAAATATTGAGCATAACACTGGCAATGATGGAAAGATTAACCATTGTAGATCTCAGATAGCATAATCAGGTACATAGAACTGTAACACTGTGTACCTATGTTACAAGTAAGGAAAGGAAATTTTATTTTATAAAATTTTGGATTATGTAGAAACAAAAATGAATACAATATTAACGGGAGATTTTAATTGTTTTTGAGAGGAAAAAATAAGACTAATAAAAAGAAAGGAAATTATGTTAAGAACATTTTTGAAGTTATAAAATATGGCAATATAAAGATATGGTGAGGTATATATAAGATGGAACTTGATTATTTTATTATATCACAAGGTTTAAAAATAGGTAAGGGAGAGGTACTTGTAACAGTTTTTTTCAGATCACTCAGCCACGTGGATAGAAATACAGGAACATATGGTATATATTAGATTGGGAAAATTAATGAAAAATAAGAAATTATGGTATGAAAATGAAAAAAAAACAATAAATATACATTTATGGAAAGTCACATTTCCACTAGATTGTGTTATAAAAACTGGTCAGAGTGGTGGTTAGCTTTGAAAGAAAATATAGAAATGTTTTTTAGAATGGCAGTCAGATGTAATAAAAATGAAAAAAAATAAATTATAAAACAATGTGCATGAATGCTATAAATGGTTTGGAAAAGAACTATAGAGAATATTATGTGAAAGAAAGGAGAACTAATGAAAAAAATCAAGAGACAATTAAATTATTTTTTAAGCAAAGATATTATTTACAAGGTAAAAAAGAAGAGGTATCAGTTTGCTTGAGTAGCATAGTTACAGAATAATACTATAAAGAGAAATAAAAATTTCTGTGCGGGAACAGTGTAGGAGCTCCTGCATGGAAAATGGCCGCCGAGTTATCCAGGAATGTACCGTTTTCACATGCATGAGCGGACATACACTGTTCCTGCATGGAAAGCCATGCGAGATGCAAATCACCTCATTTCCTGGTAAAAAAAACATGCAAATTAGGTGATTTTGCAATCCATGAAGCTGGCTGGACTCTGTGCAGGAACAGTGTCGAGCAGAAATGTATTTCGTTAGTAACTGAATACATTTCTGCATCTGAGCAAACGGAGGCAGGACAGCTCATGGAAAGCAAGCAAAATCTGAGGGTAATGCTACTCAATGCTAGAAGTCTAAACCTCAAAATGCACTCACTCGAGGCACTCCTTAAAATGGAGAACATTGACATCTGTGCAGTGACAGAGACCTGGTTCAAAGCTCCAGAGAGCATGCCTGCATTACCAGGCTATAATTCATACCACACCTTTCGGCCACCAAACCCAGACCGAAACACTAAAGGTGGAGGCGTGTCCATATTCATTAAGGATATCCACACCTCCAAGCTAGTTGATCAGCATAATGCATCCAAGATTATCCATGTTCAACTAATTCTGGGCAAAACCGCAATCCAGATTGTAGCTTGCTACAGACCCCCCACCATGCCCCAGGATTCACACTCCTCTTTTCTTGATACACTGGAAAATATTAAGGTATAACCCAACACTCTAATAATGGGTGATTTCAACTACCCTACCATTAACTGGGAAAACTACTCATGTACCAACTCTTTTGCTCAATGTTTTCTGGAAGTCATCAATTTCAATGCCTTGGATCAACTTATCCACACCCCCACCAGGGGCAGCAATATCCTAGACCTGGTCATCACCAACATGGGTGACCGGTGTTCCACACCAGAGGTTAGCTCCTTGTTGGTCAGATCTGACCACAAGCTAATCACCCTAGACATCCATATCCCGCTCCCACCCCCCATTAGGAAAACAACCGTAAAAAAATTCTCCAAAGCCAACTTCACGCTTCTTAAGACAGAAGTGGCAAACTTCATGACACCCATGCAGATGGACAATAGAGGTAAGACTGCTGAATCCTACACAAATGTACTTTATAAGCATTTACATGAGTGCATGGATCGTGCTATCCCTAACAGAACCAAGATGCTATCCTCCAAAAAAAGGAAGCCAATTTGGTGGTCTTCTGCTATAAACAAACTCTACAACAGAAGAAAGAAACTGTTACAAAAAAAGAGTAAAATCCCACGATTGGAGGAACTCCCTGGTCAGCATCAGTAAGAAGCTGAGATCCCTCATAAAATCCTCCAAAGCTAGTTATGAAAACAAAATTGCCACTGATTCTAAAGACAACCACAAAGCATTCTATAGCTATGTCAAAAATCTCAATGGCAACACTCAGATCTGCTCTGAGTTACAGCACAATGACACTAAATATACAGAACCAACTGATATTGCCAACATCCTGGCAGATAGGTTCAGTGCTAACTTTACCCCCCTCTCACCCCCTAAAGGGCCCACCTTTATACTGGAAGAATGCAAAGTTCCTGTAATCATGGCTCCACAGGTAAAAACCTCACACCTAACACAGAAGGTCTTTGGCTAACTAAATTCACAGATGACTGCAAACTAGGAGCCATAATCGAAACTCCTAATGATGTGGACATTCTACAAAAGGGCCTCACTGAGACAGATGCCTGGTGTCAAAGACATGGTCTCAAGCTCAATGCCAAAAAGTGCATTGTCATTCCCTCTGGTAAAAACTCTGTACCCATGAACTACCACATAGGCGGTAGTCTACTTAACACTGAAAGTGTGATAAGAGACCTTGGGACACAAGTGGACTGTAGTCTCTCCTTTGATAATCACATCGCCACAGTGGTCAGGAAATCCTTCTATGTGGCACACCTCATCACAAAAGTTTTCTCAACCAGAAAAAAAGCGGTCATTGTTCCCCTCTACTCATCACTCATTAGACCCATTATAGAGTACAACGCCCCTTTTGGTATTTACCTCACAAGACATCTACAACAACTGCAAAGGCCGCAAAAATACCTCACAAAGAGGATTACTGGCCTCAAACAGATGCCTTACGCAGACCGTCTCAAAACACTCCAGCTTTACTCCGTCGCATATCGCCTACTCAGAGGCGATCTCTGCCTAACATACAAAGCTATGTCAAACCCAGAGCTGTTGGACATGCTCCACTTAAAGAAATCCAAATCCCTCGGAGCTACACGCTCTAGGGACCTAAACCTTGTTACCACAATAAACAGAACATGCTGGAGGGATAGATTCCTGTCCCAGAGACTTGCCATACTCTGGAGCAGACTACCTATCTATGTCAAACAGAGCTCCTCATTAACACTCTTCAAGAAAAATCTTGATGATTGGATGGGTAATAGGAAATTCACCACGGTGATCACTTCTGTGGTTCTGCTTGACAGGGGCACAGGAAAATAATTTTCTTGGGTGGCGAAAGCCAGGGTACCTTTTTGGCTAGGCTTGTATAGGCCCTAGGGCCAATAGCCTAGTACCTACTTATGAACCTATGAACCTATGTATTAGAGTCAAACACACATGTCAGTGGCCAAATATAAGGCAATTGGCATTAATAAATGTTTATATTTTTTTTAAACTTTTCTTTTGGCCAGTCATGGCCATTTAAGCTCAGGGCAGTGGCACACAAACGGGATTGTGCCGAAAATCAAAAAAAAAAAAGAGAAAAGTCAATTTTAAGATAAGTCTGCATTTTGCCATTATAGTCAATGGCATGCAGAATGTAAACAATATGAGGGAGCACTGGTTGTCAAGAGGAAAGGGTCCATCTAAGTACAGTAACTAAGGATGTACACACTGGGGTATGCAAGTGAGGGGAGTTATACTGAATCAGAGATTTCCTCAAAGTCTCAGCTTGCACCTAACCGTGTAGGTGCAGCAAACAGCAGTGCAAGTATAAGAGCTGAATGACTTCATAAGGGGGTGTGTCATGCTTGCTGTAAGCTCATTGGATCTCTGTGGCCCATGTTTGCCCTTAGCTAAGCACAGCTAAAGAAAGGGGTGTCTGGAGCTGTAATGTCTTATTTCATGAAATGCAGAGCATGTTCTTGTCCAGGGCGGGCTTACATTAGCTAAATGGGTGAGAGTGGCATGCAGTGGGCCAAAAAAAAAAAACAGAGGAAATAGCTGAACTGTATACATCTGAGCACGGGGTATGCGCGGCGCACCTCAGGGCTTAAATAGGAAGTGGGAAGGGGAAACAGCAGTAGGAAGGTAATCAAGGAGAACTAGCATAGCTGGTAGGTGGAATTTATCAGAATCAGCCAATGACATATACAGCAGCCAGCACACTAATATAAAGTATGCAAACACCCTACAGACTGTTTTTTCCCACAGACTCTACACCATCGGTGTACACAGGTGGGGGATTTTTAACTGGCAAAAATAACTAAATATGTTAGAGGCTGCTGTTGCTTTACTCCATAAATATGTGATAGAGAATGAGGGTGGTGAGGAGGAGAATGCTGACAACCAACCCACAGTGAAGAGGAGGAGGAGAAGAGTGTACAGACCAAGGGTAACCTACCAGGGCTTACATCAGCTGGAGATAGTAGAGCACTATAGGGTGGACAGGGACACTCTACAGCAAATCATTGAGCTGTGCCAGCCACACCTTACATACAGAACTAATAGAGGGGAACCCATCCCAGTGGATACCAAGGTATGTCTAGGCTTACGAATACTAGCCACAGGTACCTTCCGAAGACCAACTGGGGATATCATTGGGGTCTCACAGGCATCAGCATCCAGGGTACTCCACCAGTTCCTGGATACCATGATACAACATGCCAATGAGCAAATATATTTCCCCACTGCCCGTGAGGCGCTGATCACACATATGCGTCTCTTCCACCATATAGCAGAATGCCCTGAAGTAGTTGGTGCTATAGATTGCACACACATCCACATTAAAGCACCACCCAGTGAGCGGGGCAGGGTCTACATAAACCACAAGGGCTTCCCCTTTATCAGCTGCCAGGTCATGTGCGATGCCCAGGGCATTATCATGAATGTGTGTGCTGGCAGCCCTGGAAGCTATCACGACTCCCACATCTGGCATTGCTCACAGCTGTATCAGGTGGTTACCAGGGGGGACATCCCATATGGCCATCTAGTATGGGATGCTGGCTATGCACTGGTGCCGTGGCTGATGACACCCATCAGTAATGCAGACACACCCGAACAAGAACACCATAATGAGGCCCATGCACAAACCAGATCATTGTAGAGCATGTGTTTGGTATGCTCAAGTCACGGTTCTGCTGTCTTGACATATCCAGTGGAGCCTTGCAGTACTCTCCAGCTACATGTACACAAATGTTCATAGTATGTGCCATGCTACACAATAAGACCCTGCAGGAACAGCGGCAGCAGGAGCAACATGGGGCAGGGCCACACAACCCCCCACCATTGCCAAGGCCAGCAGAGGCACAGAGGGACTTGGAGAAGGAACATCCTGAGCCAGCCCCTGTAGGCAGAAGGAGGTGTGCACAGTATGCCCAGTCTTTGGCAAAGAGGCAATGCATAGCACACACACTGACACTGTAGGGACCCAGGTACTGATAACTCTCTCCAACTTGCACAGACAGGAAAAGGGATGCCAAACATGATACTACCTGAGACTTGACTTACCATGTACAGGGAGTGTACTATGTGCATCCAACATAGTCAGCCATCCACCACTATCCTCAATACTGGCCCAGCAACAAGGTAAGTCACTCTTCCTATCAATTACTGAATGGAGTAGTATGTTCTCATACTTGTATGTATGATATGGATGCAAGCATGCAAGGGAATTGGGTGACTGAATGGGTAGCAGCAGATAGATATATGGGTCAGCAGGAAATTCATAACAAATACTGGTGTCAACACACTAGGCAGCACTACACAAGGTGATATCCCCCACTGTAGTACATGTGATGGCCCAAAGAACTGTGGGTGTCAATAGGTCACACACTTGGATGTCAATGAGGGTCACATATCCACCACCAGCCTCACCCAGCAGGACAGATGTAGATGACCATGAAGAAAGGCTGGGCTAAGGCCCCCAAATGATGGCAATGGTGAACAACCCCCCAACCAGACCTACACAGACATACTGCAACAGGCCATCCAGTTGCATTCCAGTTCTGAGGGGTAAGAAGTCTGAAACTGAAATGTATGCTATTAAGATCTAACATGTGTACTCTACTGATATGCCTCCTGTCTGCATGATAGATCACAATACAATATGAGATGGAGGCCAACAGAGTAACTGAAATACCAGTACAGTCATTTCAAATGTTAAAGTCTGCAGGTGTGCAATCCCCCCTCCCCCCACAATCCCATGTAGAAATGCAGTAACAGATGGCCTGCAGTACCCTCAAATGGCCTACAGTCCTTTGGCAAAGGCCCATCCCTCACCCATAGTGCCAATGTATGGAATGTCAGGGGGTCCCAACTAACAACCTAACAGTAAACAGAAAACAAATGCAAAGACATTGACAAATGCCAGTAGCATGCCTCCCCATGTCCTACTGCAAGGGCTGTGGATCAGGCCATAAATACTACTGGGATAAACGCCCAACTATAGGGATACCTCTGAGATATTGCTTACATAATGCTAGGTGGAGGAGAGAATAACAGAGAGAGGGTGTAGAAGCATGGATGTCATGGAGTGTGTGAAGACTGAAACTGTAATATCCGCCCATACTACTTCTGACTGAAAACCCATGAATGAATAGTCACAAAACCACTTGTAAACCACAATGTGAAGGTAAACTGACCAGATATATGAGTCCTGCCTCTGGATAACCTGGGCATTTCTGTACAACTGAGAGGTAAGGCCCCAGCAGGATATGGCCATTCCTTGAAGTTGAGAAAAGCGCAAGGAGGGTAACCCCAGGCAGCACACTAACAAGGTGCTGCACTATTTACACAGAACCAGTAGTCTGTTGTCTCTAGCTACCCCTCCACAATGGCAGGTGTGTGCCAGAATGTGTAGTCTATATGCCTCAGAATATTTGTCTCAGCAGCATTCATCTCATATTTTCCAGTAAATAACTGTGAGCAAAGAATGATAACTGTCAGTAGTCAATGACATGACACATCACAGTGTAAAACAGTACATATGTCAGAATATCTATGTTACAACCAAACATGTTACACAAGCAGTACAGACAGCAATAGTTACAGTATCCCCTGTATATTAAGTCCATTGTGTCTCCATACTGGGAGCCAATCTACAGATCTCCTGCAGAAACAGTTTTCTAGGTATAGCTATAGCACACAAAACCCTGAACTGGAGTCCAAGCCTCCCTGGAATGGATGCACACACTCAATATAGAAGGTCATACTGGGCATGCTCCTTCACTTAGAGAAATGAAGCCAATGTCAAACAACACAGTGGACTACAATTATTGGTTATTTGGAGCTGTCTGTGCACACACACCAAACTGTACACCATTGACAAACACACATTAGATAGGAATACGCACACATATCTAAAGCGAACACATTATAATATGTCAAACATATACACACAGAGACACAGGGAAGAGAAAGACAGACAACAACAGAGAGAACAACATTATGAGGCCTGTCCCACCCACTACACATTCCATTGACCTATATCACATGAGGTGCTGATGCCATTCACTGTAAAAATACCTTTGGTTAACCCTCATCCCTATAGTGTCAGTGGTGCTTCTGATAAATGTGTAACACTACAGTACAAATAGGTATCCATGTAGCAGTTGTGATCTCAGTCCTGTCAAATGTAAAGTTGTGTGTGAATGTGTGTGTGTATGTGTGTGTGTGTGTGTGTGTGTGTGTGTGTGTGTGTGTGTGTGTGTGTGTGTGTGTGTGTGTTTCTAGATGAATGTGGTTGATGCCATTTACGCTCACTAAATATCCTTTACCCCTCTTTTGGCACTGCTGCTGATGTGACTCACCTTCAAAGGTACCTTTGGATAACTCCTCAGCATATAAGCTCCATTGTGCTTGTGATAACTGTGCAATACTATAGTGTAGCAAGCTAGTTAGGCAGGAGTTCTGATCCTGGCAACTGTATAAATGTGAGTGTTTGTGTGAGAGAGTGTGTGTATCTTTGTAGAAACCATTTTGTGGTCATTCACTCTTAAAACACTTCCTGTACCCCTTCTTTAGCACTACTGCTGATGTGACTCACCTTCAAAGATACCTTGGCACAGCTCTCCAACATGTAAGCTCCATGGCACATGCAATAAATGGGTAATACTATAAAGTAGTCAACCTAGTTAGGTAGGAGTTCCAATCCTGATCCTGGTAAATGTGAGTGTTTGTGTGTGAGAGAATGTGTATCCTTGCAGAGACCTGATTTTGTGGTCATTCACACTTACAACACTTCCCTTACTCCTCCTTTACCACTGCTGGTGATGTGACTCACCTTCAAAGATAGCTAGGGACAGCCCTCCAACATGTAAGCTCCATGGCATGTGTGATAAATGCGGAACAATGTAATAGCAATAACTACATAGGTATGGGCTTGAACCCCATCCCTATATGTATGTCCATAACTCAACGATTTTGGCCCCATTTACAACCAGTACACATCTCAGTGCCTGACTTTAGCAGGCCTGCAGATATCATCCACCTTAGAAGTATCTGTTGCCAACCGTAAATCATGTAAGGTCAGTGGTGCATGTGGTAAATGTGTAACATAATGGTCCCAAAAGATTGTTACACAGAGGTTTGAACCTCACCCCAGGCAAATGTAAATGTGTGTGTAGGGTAAAATACTTTTTGGGATCTCTCACCCACTATATCACCCAATGCCAGTATTTGCAAGGGCTGGTAATGTTCCTCACCTTAGAAGTACCTTGGGACAATATCTATCCTTTAAGCTTTGTGGCGTGTCTGATAAATGTGGTACACTGTAGTAGCAATATATAGCTAGGTAGGGGTTTGAATCTCAGTACTGGCAAGTGTGTGTGTGTGTGTGTGTGTGTGTGTGTGTGTGTGTGTGTGTGTGTGTGTGTGTGTGTGTGTGTGTGTGTGTGTGTGTGTGTGTGTGTGTGTGTGTGTGTGTGTGTGTGTGTGTGTGTGTGTGTAATCCGTATTCTGTGTGGGGCTTGGTGTGATTGTGTAATAACAGGATCCATTGGGGGGTGGGTTTTGCTAAATTATTATGTTGAGGACCTAGTATATTTCACAATGTCCACATTACAAGGCCAACAGATGTCAAACACTGGAGAGGTTGGTGTAGACAATCCACAGACCTAAATGTGACAGTATGGATTAGTGAACAATATAGGCAACCCTTCTATTACTCAGAGACCACTCTTCACCCACGTATCATACACAAACACACTTGGATAGGCAACGATCACTATATAGGCAGTTCCCCTGCATATTGCCTCACAGATAGTACCCACTGTGTGATAGCAGTGGACTACATGCCTGTTGACCACAACAGTGCCAATGACATCAGAAAGTACTTTGATGTGTTACATCTCCTGACTGAGTGTGTGTTATCCAGCAAGTAAAAGGGCATGGCACCCTGTTTCATCCCCTCAGTAGCCCAATAAATGTGTACAGTGGCCCTTTTGCCATGTTCCCCATTGGATGCCTGCAACAACTGTAGATTCTGCAAACATACCCCACAAAGGGAATACCATGCCTTATACACATGCCCTGTATGGACAGATGTCACTAACTCCACTGAATACCCATATCACACTGTCAATGTAGGTGCAATCATGACCTCAGTTACATAGCCAGGTCTTACCAAATGTGATCAGGAATGCTACATCAGACTATACCAATCTGTCCACATAGCATGCCCCAGTGACCTCAAGCACACTTCCACACGTCAAAGAACATGCATGCGGGACATGTGCACAGCCCAGACACTGTCCATGTTATGGAATATAGATCACATACATGGGAAGCAGTGCACATCACTGGCTACCCACAGTAGAAACCTGGATGAGTGGATGGGGAATACAATACCCACCCCTGGGGACCACTCCAGTGACTAAACCCCTGAGCCATACTAGGGACTATTGTTATGTGGCCTGATGCCAATGTATTCCCTTGGGCTAGCCTTGTAGAGCCTTCAGGCCCATTCATCTACTACACACCTATGAAGCAATGAACCTATGGATCTCAGTACTGGCAAGTGTGTGTGTGTGTGAGTGTGTGTGTGTGTGTGTGTGTGTGTGTGTGTGTGTGTGTGTGTGTGTGTGTGTGTGTGTGTGTGTGTGTGAATAGTAATCCCAATGTGTTTGGTTGATGAATATCCCCTGTGGCTGTGGTTATTAGTAACTGGAGGTGTATCCAAACCAGAACATGTACCATTCTCCATTCTACAATAGATTTTGTACATCAATATGTACCTATGTACAACCCTCTGCCCTGTAATCTGAGGCATACGCAATCACTGTGTTACAGACCCGGAATGACCATACACATACTGTACCCTGCCTATGACATGGTGGATGTGTCACCACACTGCCATACCCTGTGGCCTTGCTGCAGGGACACATCCTGGTGACACACAGACACATAGAATGGACATGGGACACAGCATGTGAGAACACATTCACTCAGCACTTCACTTGTGGGAGGATATAGGGGTAAGGCTGACACTGAATGTTGTGCCAAGACTGTGGCCAATATCTATTGTCTCAGGCTAGGTATTAGCTTTGTGCAGTAACTCACAGCACGTGTGTTTAATGCTGTGGATGTTGTTGATGTAACTATCACAGCTGTTGTGATTGTCAGTGTCTGCTGCAACTCTGCTGCCATAGATGCCTGTCAGGGACTCCATGAGGGATCTAAAGTTCTGTTTGAGGCTAATAAGGGAGTTCAACAGTCATGGGAGACCACCTTTCCCTGCAACAGTGTCCTCCTTCTGATGTACAATTAAGCAATGGCAGGAGACCATCACATTGTCTCCCAGTGTTTGGAGGACAGTGTCTGGGTTCTGTTGGCTCTGGCTAGTACCATGCATTCATGTACCTGTTTGTACAGTGCCTATGTGTATGATTCCACAGTCATGCAGCTACATCCCATTGCCATGGGTGCAGTGAAGACATCCACCCCTGTTTTCATAGCTGCAAAGTCAGCTATGGAGAGTTTTTGCAGGTGGTTATCTTTGTGGGGGGTGTAGCTGACATGTTGAGTTCCATGTTGATTACAGCCTGTGTAAATCTCACCATGCAGGGATTGACATCTGGGAACAAGCAATGGTCCCATATTTAAGGGGTCTATATTAGAACACCGAACATTCAAAATGTCGAGTGTTCTAATATCGAACCCTATGAATCAAAAATTGAAAACATCGAACATTCAGAACAGCAAATTTTTTCCTAGGGAAAAAATTTGCTGTTCCAAAACACATACACACAACACAAGGACACCAAACAAACAGCAATCCACACACATACACCTAAACTCTTACACCTAACCTTACACTAAACTATACATACACCACTAACTATCCACTTACTTTAACCCAAAACCTAACCCTAAGATCCATCACTATCACACAGTCACCTCACCCGCGCCCTAACCTTAACTCACCTACCCCACCCTAACCCTCACATCCACACAATCGTAAACTTACCTGACCCGCCCCCTAACCCTAACTCACCTAACCCAACATAACCCTCATGTCCACACAATTGCACACTTACCTGAACCCGACCCGTAACTTTCCTCCACAGCACTGAAAATACCGAAGCAAGAGAAGCGGACAACCAAATTCTTTCCCTAGAAAAAAATTTGGTTTTCTGTTTCTTCGATATGTTCGCTGAAAACTGGTTGATATTAGAACACTCAAAATTTTGAACATTCGATGTTCTAATATAGACCCTATTTAAGTGTTCAACACAGGTCATGGTTGTTGCATCCTCTACCATGGGTCAATATGAGCTGGTCTAGGGCAAATGGAAATGATGAATCCCAGAAGTGTTGGACCACTGTACTGGCAATTGGCTACATTCCCCAGGTGATGGAGGGGTAGTTGAAGACTCATACTATGTCAGTGTTGCATTGGACCATCAGCGATGGCAGTGTGTTGACAAATGTGCATTGACTGTCTAGGGACATAGATGTGGATCCATAGTAGGCTATGGTCTGGATAGCACCATTATCCAAAGGCGGTTGTACTGGAAGTATCTCCAATGCATTATGATGGGATGCTAGTCTGGAGGTTTTCCTATCCATAATGAATATCGAGACACCACCACCTGTGGAGGTGTGGTGTGGTCCATGTTTGGGGTCTGACAGCTGTGGAATGCACTATAGCCTGATACTGCAGGTCTGCTGACTGCTGCTGTGAACCATCTCTCCATCACAGCAGACATGTGTCCTACACTCCGACTGCTTATGAGTGACTACATCCTGACAGTTAGATGTCCACTGTTGAGCAGCATGACCCCCAGATTGCATACATGTGTAGCTGTTATGGTGGTAATAACATTAGAAACACTGCCTAATAAGGCACCATAGGGGTGGCAAGACACTTAGCCAGTACCTGGCAACCCAGTGGTGACAGATGTAGGACATCCATGACAAGTTACTGGGTTCTGTCAATTATGTCATCCCAAGCAGAGAGGTTCTGGATCCCCTGAGAATGACACATAACACATAAGCCAATGTTGCAGTCAATCATCTGTTGATAGTAATGCAGCATCATTCTGGGTGACAGCGGTACACTGCCCAGGGCTACTGCCACACTTGCCTGGACCACATAATCAAACAGTTTAACCATGTCTCCTGTCATGTAGTCCAGGGAGGTGTGTCCCAAGTCATTCACAGCCATATGTATATGGAGTGATGCACATAGTTGTTGTGGAGTGACATGACTAGCTGTGTCATGTGTTAGATGCTTGCATGTGATAGATATTTGTCTGTTACCTGCTCCATATTCCACTTATTGAGTGAGATGTGTATGTCTCAGTACTGAGTTACCCATGCTCACTGTATTGTGCAAGGTGGTTGGCCTTAGGAGATTCAGATGGGGGAACACTGTGTAGGTTAAATATGTGTCCCTTGGCATGGGCCATGTCACTGTGTCTGAATGGGTGTCTGCCTTGCTGGTCTGTGTTGTTTGGGTAAATGTCCATTGAGTGCCTCTGGGAAGGTGGGTGTGTGGCTTTTTCACTGTATGCCATGGCTGTCAAAGTGGGTGTCATGGTGAGCTACGTGTTCCACGTGGTGTGGTGCAGGTGTTGATCTTATCCTCTTGACCTGCGAGTCCAGTCTTTGCTGGAGAGTGCATATGTCCACATTGGGTAATATATGGGTAACCGTCACAGGTCTGAGTGTTTGGAGTTTAGAGGGGAGGGTTGTCTGTGTACATGAGGCAGTTGCAACAGTGTCCCAGAATGGACAAGTGCACCAGGTTAATGGGTGAAAGCACAGATAACTGTCCATCAAACATGCCTGGAGGGTTGGACATAACTAGGAGGTATTGGGGCTACATCTGTGATGAACGAGAAATGCTGACAGCTGCCAAGTGTGCCACACTTCTTGATACAATAACCTGGTGAAGTGCCAAGCCATAATGCTAGTTGAAGTGCAAGACAGAAATAACTAGCATGATGTACAGGTGGAACAGAAGGCAGACTGTCTGCTACCTGTAATACTTTAGCACAGCTGAGCAGTTATCAGCAGCTTTGGCCATGTGAAAGTTCAGTAAGCTCTGTAGCATGTGTGGTAACTGTATAACACTATAGTAGACATACTGAGATAGGCAGGAGTTCTAATCCCAGTACTGGCAAGTGTGTGTATGTATGTATGTTTGTGTGAATCATGTACTGTCTGACTCATACCATTTTTGACCTGTATACTACCCTTTACACTTCCCTTCACTCCAATTTAGTAGCCTGTTGATGTCATCCACCTTAGAGGTACCTTTGGAAGAGGTAAAATGTGTAAGCTCTATGGCACTTCTGATAACTGCGTAGTACTATAGTAGGAATACCTAGATAGGCAGGAGTTCTAATCCTAATGCTGGCAACTGTTTGTGTGTGTGAGGATCATATCATGTGGGGCTTATGCCATTTTGATGTGTATACCATACATGGCTAGTGACCACCTCCTGCTGCCATTACTTTATATAGTGTGGTAACAGCATCTGTCTCACATGCAGCAGGTTAAACTATTGTACAGTCTTCTGTACAGATGTGTCTGGAATTTCCATATGTTTGAAACCTAGGCATGGTTGGAAGTGGTCTGTGTGCCTTAACAATGCCCATGTATATGATATAATCATCAAATAGGCCACAGTGAGTGTACTGACACACATGGCAGCATGAGGTATCATACCTGACTGAAACATCATGCTGATATGATGTTTGCCGCCCCCACAGGTGGCCAGCCTTGTAGGTGCAATACATGAGTCCAGATGCTTTGTTTTACAAGTGAACTGTACCTGTTATGGGTTACATTAAAGGCTGGAAGTGGTGTGGACTGTCATATTGTGGTCCTAATTAGTATGTAACATGAACACCTTGCATCTTAAGAGGGGTGTGTACATAATTTATATCCACTGTATACCAATAATGTGTCATGCATGACCTTACCTTAGGCTGTTTGTCCAGCACAATTTTCTGGCCTCTGTCCAGACATCTTGGCACTGACAAGTTGTGAGGTATGCTACAGGAATGTTGAGTTCACGTCAGATAGGCCCCAGTGATGACCACTGTGATGCAATACAGTTAACCCCAGCACAAGTGAACATGCACAACAAGCAATATAGATATTACATAAAGCAAGATAGCTATTACTGATGGTTGTGTGCATGGTAAATTGCATGAGCTTCACATGCCTGGGGTATTGCCAGGCAACAACAGAACAATGTCACACTCACCAGCTTCAAGCTGCTGTCCCATATGCAGACCAGAGGGTCCTAGGTAGTTATGAGAGGGTGTTATTGTCAGCAGATGCACATGTGGCCTTGGTACAGTATGGATGCAGCATGTCTGCACATCTACAGTACTAACTGGAATAATACACAATGTCCTGTCCTCACCATAGATGTGCACCTCTGTGCATTAGAAAACCCCATCCACAACTGCAATCGGACCTGACACATGCATGTAGATGCAATACAGATACACGTATGTCTGATACATTAGTGTACTGATCTCCACTGGGCCCTTACCTGCACACTCCTCATCCAGTGGGTGTGTGTGTGTGTGTGTGTGTGTGTGTGTGTGTGTGTGTGTGTGTGTGTGTGTGTGTGTGTGTGTGTGTGCAACCCACCTCCACAATGATTCCCTCAGTGTCATGGCCTGGGCGTTCGGCGTGTGGGCCATTGTGGTGAGGAGCTCCTCAGTGGGTGTCAGTGGGGGCTGGATGGCTGGGCCCCCACCTGTGTCTAGCCAGTCTCTTGCTACAGCAGCAGCCCATTGCTGGGCATGGCATTTGAGGTTGGTGGCCCAATGCTGCACACGCGCATAAGTTCTGCTGTGCAGTCCAGCATCATTTACCCTGTGGATCACACTGTTCCACAGGGCAGTCCTCTCTCGCACATCTTTGCTGTTCATCCACATGACAGGGCATAATGTATAATGTCCAATCATATATTGGGTGATGATGTCTGTTCCCCCAACAGAGAATGCTGGTAGGCAAGCACTCTGCATGTTACCTGGAAGACATGAACAGGAAAAGGTCACAGGACCTCATACGGTTGTCAAAATACACATCAACAGTGGATATTACTTGCAAAAAATCCAGACCCCGGAAACCTTCAAGCTATCATGACTATAGCAGCTTGCATTATACTCCTGTCCCAGAGCTATCTTATTCCCCCCAAAGTTGGACACTTGATTGTATAATCCTCTATCCTCCATTCATTTCTGTTTAGAGGGTTGACAGTGGTCATCTTCCATGTGGATGGTGTGTGTATGGTGGCAGGTCTGTGTTTGACTGTGGTGTGTGATGGAGCTCTGAGCACATGCCTGAGTTCATGTAGGAGGCAGACACTGATGTTAGTATGTTCCATGGAGATATGCTGTTGTTGCCATCAGCAGGCAGTATGTACATGCTCACCATTGCTGTGGGTAGGAGTGTGGTTGATTTGCATATCTCCATGTACGACTGGGGTGGACAGGATGGCAATGTTCCCACCTAACCTATGTGATGCAGGTTGCGTATATCCATGGCAGGTGTGTATGAGGTGTTCTTTGCCCCCTGTACAGGGTGAATTGTGTTGTTTCATCTGAGGCTTACAACATATGTGGAGACACGGGTTGCATTTGTCCTTGGTGGTGTTGCTATGTCTGATTCATAGTCATAGTCAGTCTTACAGGACATCACCTGTGAAGTTACCTGCTTGTTCAGATATAGGTGGACTTGCTTCAAAGTTGTTGCCTAAACCTATGTGTCCCTGTACACCCAATGTAGAAACCTATTATGTGGTTTGTGTATTGCTGCTGTCCACCAAAGAGGATTATTCTACCTTGGTGGAGGCTGGGTATACAGGTCCGGTACTGCTGTGTCCATATAGCTACAGTGGATATAAAGACTACACAACCCTGATACACTGCCTGGTATTTGTGCAATAGGAACATGACACTACAATAACTCATTTCATAACAATTCCCACCTGTAATGTGACCTATAGCCTGTACAATTCAATTGAAAACATAACAATATGGTTTGTGAAAACATATGGGAATAATACTCAGTACAATAAGCCAGTTGAATGAGTGTGCAAACCTTTAAACTTGTGTATGCATCTCTTGAGATGGTTACAGCAGTCATCTATCTTGGTCTGACCTCTAACATTGTGGCAAATCTTCACTTGACAATAGTT